>NC_046159.1:145247852-145358872 GCF_011064425.1 Rattus rattus | reverse complement strand
TCATTGTTTCTTATTCATTGATTTTAATCTCCAACACAATTATTTTTCATGAATATTTTCTTGAAAACGTATGTAAATACTTTAGTAAGGATAATACATAAAACCTTAGAGACAAAATATAAAAAAAATGTCACTCAGAGACAAGTAATCCATGCTCCCAAAGTCCTAGGAAAACACTTTTTGAAAATAGATCACATTCAGAGTCTCAAATACCCTAAGCTAAAAGCTCACATCCTAGATAACATCACAGACAACTATAAAAGAATACTGAAAATTAGCTGAGAAATATCACACCCATCTCAACATCAACTAAATTGAGCAAACAGATCAAAATTTTGGTTCAGCCAATTAATTACTAATTAGAAGGAAATGAAACTTGATTTACCCGACAATCGAAAGTAAAACAACAATTGAGAGAAGACATTTGCCACAAAGTACATTATGGGAAAATTGTTCGTGTTCTTTCCATCCTGGTAGCAAATGTTATGGTTTGTTTATGTTCTGCCCAGGGAGTAGCACTATTAGGTGTGGTCCTGTTGAAGGAAGTGTGGCCCCGCTGTAGGTGTGTCTCTGTAGATTTGGGGTTTAATACCCTAGTCCTAGCTGCTTGGAAGTCAGTATTCTAGCAGCCTTCAGATGAAGATGTAGAACTCTCAGCTTCCCCTGTATCATACCTGCCTGGATGCTGCTGCCATGTTTCATGATATGGACTGAACCTGTGAACCTGCAAACCAGCCCCAATTAAATTTTGCATCCTTTATGTTCACAGCAGTGAAACCCTAACTGAAAGTAACTGAGATAAAGGGAAGCTACCTACCCACTGATTAAAGACTGTAGAAGCCAAAGTAAGTATGCCCAGCCTCACTCGGTGCAGACATGAAATGTAAAGGAAACACAATCACTTTCGGACCCTAAAATCCCTCTCAGGAGATTGAAACTATTCAACTTCCAATAGGCTTGATTGTCCAGACTAATAAAACAGTAATCAATGAAAGAAAATTTTAAAATTGCCAAATAATATTATCAGTTAACTTTCATAGAAGATGGTTTGGATAAATTCCATTTCTTCCAATTGGATGAAATCCTTATAGTTCCCCCAACATTTTTGCATTGTGCATCTGTTGATAGATATATGTCTATAAGTTTTTCCCAAATATAGAATTGTTAATTTCGATTCAACTTGACCTACATGTGTTATGGTATCAGAATATTTGTTCTCTTTGTATAGCACCTTAGACGCAAAGCTCATCCAAACTTGTTAGTCAGAGATTCCTTTTCTCACCGAGGTTACCCCAATATTAATCACTCCCACCCCACACGGGGTATGCGACTGCAGTCACCAAACTTTTGTACATAGAACAGCAGATCAATGTCACTACATTAACTGACAAAGTTAAGAAAGTGAAACCCTAGAGTGTGTATTTAGTATAAAATCCCATTTACTCTTTTAATTCATATCTAAAATGTATTCTCAAATGCATGCCAGATGGTTTTAATTCGCAGCCTATTTCTTTCTTTTTAAGAACCTGTAAACAGGTTTGCATTTCACTTTTCTTCAGTTTGTTCCCCTTATTTTCATTTCCACATTACCCTTAATTGTGAATACTCTTTCTGCATTTCATCTTCATACATCATTTTCAGTCAATTACTGATCACCATTACTGCTTCATGTCACCTGTCTACTACCAAGATTCAAGGTACATTCTGAATCATGTTTAGAACACACATACCTCACTTGACTTTCCAGAGTTATCCCCATTTTTTTCTGTCTCTGTTTCTACCTACTGTGGGATGATGACTGTGCAAGTGGAGAATTGACTCTACAACCTCTCAGTTCTGGAAGCCGTGTTAGGCTTCCTATGTGTATAGATATTTGGTCATTCTCAGATTTCTGACGGGGTTGAAGACTTATTATAGTCTCATAGCCTATCAGGCTGTTTAACTCTGAAAATATTTATCTTATTAGATGGTTATCAGATAGTATACAAGCTAGCTAAGATATAATACAGAGTTTAAGCTTTTCTTAAACTGGAATGGGTAACTAAATGTTCTGGTTAACTGATAAAGTGTTGAACTGGGTGTTAGATATATTTTATGTTTTTAATTACAAAATGATAATAGTTTTGCTCAGCTTATATTTGAGAAAAAAGTTTTTTTCTAATTAGACAAAAAGGGTGAACTGTGGGATGGTGTCACAGGTGAAGCAGGTACAAGATAGAAGGAGGCCTGCCATTAGACAAGAAGGAAGGATGGGTGGGAAAAAAGTTTGAAGGAAGAGGAGGAGACTAGAATGGAAAGGAGGAAGAGAGAGGGGAGGGAGAGGAGAAGCCATGACAGGTGACGTTAAGATTCTGCTCTGTGTATTTATACAGGTTGTTCTTAATGTTCTTAAGGGATGGATGGTACTGGGCTTTGTATGTTTAGGTGGGCAATTATTTCTTACCAATTGGGTTAAAGATTATTGTGTTGTGTGGTCTTTCATGTGTAGATTTAAGTGTAATGGAGTGTGGGGCGGCTCGTCTGGGCTCTCACGGAACTGGAATGTGTGCTTCTGGCAAGATATCCAGCAGATATCTTGGGCACTGCGGTGCCGGACCTAAGTGGGAATAAAAGACAACCTTACTTTTTAAATTTTTTATATTTTTATAACAACAACCTACATCTCATGTCTCATCATTTCTTATGTGTACTCTTGATGACATTTCTAATGAACCCCGTGATGCAAGCATGATTCCTTACATCCTTAACTGCGGCAAGGTTCTGAAATTTTCCTTTTTGAATTCATCTGTACATTTCAACTGCCTAACTACAGTATGGGTTAAACTTCTTCATGATGGCATGCCACGCCCAACATGGCCATGACAGGGACAGCATGACATGATTTTCCAACCCAGGGACAGAGACAGCAGGACTTGAGCCTCCACAAGTTTCAGTGGTTCCTGTGGGCATAAGGTCTGTCTATCTATCTATATACTGGGAAATCGTCTCCATAGTTAATGACTCCCTGATAATTAGAAGAAGCTGCCTAGGAAGCAAGGGTGTATGTACATCTCAGCAAAAAGCAAATGCTAAGACCTTTAGGACAGCCTTTCAGACTGTGGGAAAGATCTCTAACATACGAATTTAAAAATATATAATCTCACTATTTGCAGATGATATGATAGTACATTTAAGTTACCCCAAAAATTCCACTAGAGAATTAGTACAGCTGATAAACAACTTCAGCAAAGTGGCTGGATATCTACTCAAAGGATAAACTGGCCAAGAAAGAAATTAGGGAAACGACACCCTTCACAATAGTCACAAATAATATAAAATGCCTTTGTGTGACTCTAACCAAGTGAGTGAAAGATCTGTATGACAGGAACTTGAGTCTTTGAAGAAAAGAAGATCTCAGAAGATGGAAAGATCTCTCATACTCATGGACTGGTAGGATGAATATAGTAAAATGGCCATTTGCCAAAAAGCAATCATAGATTCAATGCAATCCCTTTCAAAATTCCCATAATTCTTTATAGAGTTAGAAAGAGCAATTTCACATTCATTTTGAACAGCCAAAAAACTCAGGATAGCAAAAACTATTCTCAATAATAAAAGAACTTCCAGGGGAATCACCATCCCTTACTTAAAGTTGTATTACAGAGCAATAGTGATAAAAAAAACAAAACAAAACTGCATGGTATTTGTACAGAGACAGGCAGGCTGATCAGTGGAATAGAATTGAAGACCCAGAAATGAACCCACACACCTATGGTTATTTTGAAGGATCATAGGGGCTTTTGACAGCCTTACATCCACCCACCTCGGGGCAATGTTAGGCCAGGTTCTATCTTCCCGCTTCTGGTCAACTTCCGCCTACTTTCATTCTCCACCCACAGTTCTCTAGAGGAGCAGGGACATTCTTGAAAAACTGAAGAATGCACTGACTGATAATCACCTGACCCTCTGGTCCCAGGTAGAGCTCCCATGCTTGCTAACCAATAGATTCAAAGGTCAATATGCTTAGTCAATAAGTTTGAGCTGTAACCTTGCTGATGTAACCTGCACCCCTAAAATGTATAAAAACTGCTTGTTATAGCCATTCAAGGTCACCTTCTAGTCACTTGCCAGGAGGGGACTTGCTGACTGAAAGTTGACCCCTAAGTGCCAGAAAATAAACCTCTTGCATTTGCATCAAACTCCATTCTCAGGTCTCACTTGGAGGTTCTCCTTGTAGTTTACAACTTTATCTTTGACAAAGGAGCTAAGGCCATCCAGTGGAAAAAAGATAAAATTTTGAACAAATGGTGCTGGTTCAACTGGAGTCAGCATGTAGAAGAATGCAAATTGATCCATTTTTATGTCCTTGTAGAAAGCTCAAGTCCAAGTGGATCAAAGACCTCCACTTAAAACCAGATACATTGAATCTGATAGAAGAGAAAGTGCTGAAACACATGGGCACAAGGGAAAATTTCCTGAACAGAACACCAGTGGCTTATGCTTTAAGATTAAGAATTGACAAATGGGATTTCATAAAATGGTAAAGCTTCTGTAAGGAAAAAGACACTGTCAATAGGACAACAGGTTGGGAAAAGATCTTTACCAATCCTACATCCAATAGAGGGCTAATATCTAATATATATAAAGAACTCAAGAAGTTAGACTCCAAAAATCCAAATAACCCTATTAAAAAATGTGGTACAGAGCTAAACAAAGAATTCTCAGGTGAGAAATATCGAATGGCCAAGAAGCACCTAAAGAAAAATTTCAACATCCATAGTCATCAGGGAAATGCAAATCAAAATAACCCTGAGATTTCACTTCACACCACTCAGAATGCCTAAAATCAAAAGTCAGGTGACAGCAGATGGCAAATGCTGGCAAGGATGTGGAGAAAGAGGAATACTTCTCCACTATTGGTGGGATTGCAAGTTGGTACAACCACTGTGGAAAACAGTCTGGCGGTTTGTTAGAAAACTGAACATATTACTACCTGAGAATGCAGCTATACTGAAGGACCCTAGTTCTTACTGAAGCATAAGAGCTATTAGGAAGCGTGGCCTTCTAGAAAGTAGGTAGGTTATGAGGACCCTAAGGGCTTTCACCAGCTTTACACCCACCGCCTCAAGTCAAGATTAGGCCAAGTACCAGCTTCCTGCCTCAGGTCAAGGCTGGGCCAGGTTCCATTCTCCACCCACAATTCTTGGGAGGAGCAGGGGCATTCTTGAAAATTCACGGAATGTACTGACTGATAGTTATCTGACCCTCTTGTCCCAGATAGAGTTTGAAGGCAAGTCTTATAAGTTTAAACTGTAAACTTGGTGATGTAACCTGTATTCCTAAAAATACAGGAAACCTGTTTCCTATAAAAACTGCTTGTTCAGGATCACCTTCTAGTCACTCATCACAAGGGACTGACTGAAGGTCAACCCTGACTTACAAGAAAATAAACCTCTTGCTTTTTGCATCAAACTCCATTCTCATGTCTCACTTGGGGGATCTCCTGGTTGTTAAGACCCACTTCAAAACTTACAGTAGCGCTCCTGGGCATATACCCAAAAGATGATCCAACATATAACAAGGACACAGGCTTCACTATGCTCATAGCAGACTTATTTATAATAGCCAAAAAGAACCCAGATGTGTGTGTGTGTGTGTGTGTGTGTGTGTGTGTGTGTGTGTGTGTGCTTTGCAGACAGATTCCAGAGTTCAAAGGGAACCTGGAGTAATGACTGAAATGATATGTAAATAAAAGACTAGGCCTTTGATCTGCCAGAAATGAGCTATCCAAAGAGGTTTTAGAATAGCAAGAAGAAACTGTTTCTTTTCTGACTGCTCTTAAACACTCCTCTCAGGGACTTCTCTGTAAATGGAGGCTGGTTCTTGACAATGGCATCTCCTATTTTATAAATTATTAGGATTGTACCTCCATTTTGGATCTTGCATCCCACTACTTCTTCTGAAGGACTCTAAAGGCTTTTGCTAGCCTTACACCCACCTGTCTCAGGTCAAGGCTAGGCCAGATTCCATTTTCCACCCACAGGAACATTCTTGAGTAAAAAAATTCTCAGAAAGTACTGACTGATAGTCACCTGACCCTTTGGAAAGTTCATGATCTACCTATGCTTGCTAGCTAAAAAGTCAATATGCTTAGCCAGTAAGTTTGAACTGTAACCTTGCTAATGTAACCTGTGCCCCTAAGAGATATAAAACCTGCTTTACTAGCCATTCAAGGTCACCTTCTAGTCACTCCCCTCGAGAGACTGATTGAGGGTTGACTCTGATGCGCTGGAAAATAAACCTCTTGCTTTTGCATCGATCTGCATCTTGGTATCTCACTCAATGTAAGTACCCCGACCTAGGGTCAGGGTCTTACACCTCCGGTACAAAGCTACAAAAAAATGAAGCAGAAGTATGACAAGACTCATCTATATCTCATGTTCTTTCATGTTTCATAATCTTTGACCATGAAGTTTTTCCTTATTGAATCTCCAGTTCAATAAGTTATTTTGCATATATTTTTATTCCCAAAGATATCTGATAAAAAATTCTTCCAGGAATACTTTCACGATCTAAGCTCAAATCAGAGTAACTTAATACTCAATGTGCATTCACCTCTAAGAGATTGTATCCTAATTATTCCCAAGTCTGTGGAAGAAACTCAACATTGATCACCTCCTACTATGCTCATGAAAAAAAAGTACGGGCCACAAAGGTGAAGGTTTAAAAATTAGTAGTGCCAATTATGTAATTTTAAATAAGTCATAACCTTTTTATTTAAGTCTTATGTGGAATTTCCCTTAAAAGCCATGCATTAGCAAATATGAGAAACATTGATTCTCAGGATCCTTGGTGTGGTATGTGTTAAAAGCATCTTGCTTTAAAATTCTCAATATTTGGGTGTAAATATTTGTGGTAATTTTACAAGGGTCAAGGGTCACTATGCTTGTTCCACCTTTAGTTTATCTCAGTTATGAGTTCTACATTCAATTTTGATCAGACATATTGATCAAGTGAATATTTTGTGTTAGGATCTTGCTGGTTTAGGGATAATTAATATATTGTGAAGGGGGAGTTACTATTTTTTTTTTAAATCCTAGCAGAATAGTTGGCAGATAATCGATATCTGTGTTAGTTTCGTTGTGGTTACTAAGGTGTGCATAACATTTTAAAATAATGAATTATCGAGTAAAATGAACACATTTCAACTCCAGCACTGCCCTGATGAACCTTGTAAGGTGGAACCCTGCTGTGGTGGTATTCTGTATCAGGGAGAGTTGTCTGGGCTTCAGAATACAATGTAAACTACAGAAGTCACACTGGTGAGCTATTTCCTGAATAAGTAAGCATCTACTTAGGATGGTGGCAGGATAAATCTGCATTTACTGAGTGCAGTGGGAATTCTCAAATGCAATGACTTAAACAGTGCTTTGGAGAATAATGAACACTTAAGACACAAGCAGTGTGATTTCTTCAGAGGATATTATCTGATATCCATGTGACTTGATTATTGGAAAAAACGCTTTGAGGGGGGGATATGATATCAGGTTGATGAAAGTTCTTTTTTTTTTTTTCTTTTCTTATAGATAAAACATTTTCCTTTCTAAAAACACTGTAATTCTCCCAGACTTGCTGGGCAAGAAAAGGAAAAATATATTTTAACCTGAGAAAATAATAATCTAAATGGTCAGAGGGCAAATTTACATTACTGAACTATAGCAAAATTAGTCCAGAATTCTGACTTATTTTTGGCTGCCTGTTACCATATTTATAAAACCTTTTATTTTGGAGTGGAAATAAATAAGCTGATAATTTGCACCACACATGGTCTCCATTCCACAGGTTTGGCTGTTACCTGTTACCATCTGAAGTCAGATTTCTTATAAGTGAAAATCCTCTACACAACAATGGTAGTCAGAAGTCTCAAGTGAGTCCATTAAGGTATGCCTTTAATTCCATGAATGGAAGCAGAGCAGGTACGTTGACATGTGTGACTGCAAGCCCAGCCTGGTTTACAAAACAGGTTCTAGGCCATCATACACTATACAGTAATACCCTATTTCAAAACAAAACAAAACAAAACAAAACAAAAGAAAAAACAACTATCACTACCACCATCACCACCACCACCAACAAGCCCAAAGCAAAAGACAGTACTTTGTTGCAAAAACTACCACTAAAAAGTTTAAAATATTTGGATAGCTATATGATTCAGGTTAATACTGAGAAGTTATATATTTACTTCAATAATGTAACAGTCATTTTCCTCATTTTGATATTGATCCTTTAATCTCATATGTCACTTAATAAACATGACTTCTTTAAAAAGATCAGAGCAGACATCTCAATAGCTTATTTTGTCAAACGCTTAGTAAAATTACAGAGAAATAAATCTGTTAATAAGAATGCCATGGAAACCCATCAACATGGTTTAGTTTTTTCTACCTTCACATTTCTCAGTAAAATTTTGTATAATCTATATGCAAATTTACCTTATAATACATTGATTAATTGTTAAAAATTATCTCAATAGATGAACAAAGTTTTATTCCTGTCTCTCCTTTTTCTTCTGATATTACATTATAATCTTAATTAATTTAGCATTTACAGAAGCTTGAACTTTTTTCTCATTGCTGAGACAATGAGAAAAATAAATGGACTTTTTACTAAATTTATTTCGTTTTCACCTCAACATTAATTACTTTTTTAATTGTTGCTTTTTTAATACATAGTTTATTTTTAGTATGCTTTATTCTCATCATATTTATCCCTTCTTCATCCCACCCCCATATATATCCTCAATACTTTGTGTTCCCATATTTTAAAATTCTGTCCATTACAATTAGTTTACTTTTGGGGATGTGGTCTTCCACTGGAGTGAGTTCCACCTACCAGGGCCACACACTTAAAGAAAACTAAACTCCCAAAATAGCTATGATGGTGCACAGCTCTACCTTTGGCACTCAGGAGGTAGAGACAGGGCTACACAGAGAAACCCTGTCTGGAAACAAACAAACAAACAAGACAACAACGAAAACATCAACAAACAACAAACATAGTAAAAAGGAAAATACAATAAAATAAACTCTGTCTCTCTCCTAGTAGCTTTTAATTACATATAGCTACACATTAGGTGCTGGATTCTATGATTCCTCCACCCAATTAAGTTGTCTTTAATTCCTCAGATGTTTGTGTAATTATCTTTAATTGTTCCAGCTTTTCCACCAATAGTATTTCTATTTATTGTTTTAGTCAGGCACATTATTTCTTCAACCTTACCCTTAACCCTAACCCCTGAATCCCCTGACCCCTGAATCCCCTAACCCTATAGTCCCCAACCCCCTAATTCTAACCTAACCCTAACCCTTAACCCCTAACCCTAACTCTATCCTTAACCTCCTAACTCTAATCCTAACCCTAACCTCTAACCCTAACCCTCTTCTTCCTCTTCTCCTGACACTCCACTTATTACCCATTCATAGCCTAGCCTTCAAATGTGTATAAAAATGGAAATGATATAAAATTTTGAAAGAGAAAGAAGAAGATATTCTAATTCCCATAGCTTTTGTTTTCCTTCACTGTGCATGGCATTATGTACATATCTGTGTATGTGTATACATGATGCATATTTTTTTTTGTGGTTGTTCATTAGAGAGCACCAAAGTTCAGCTAAGGGCCAGTTGTACATGCAGAGTATTGTTCACTCTTGTTTTGAACTTCACTTGGGCAAGCACTCTGTAGTTATGGCTCCCATGAACTAAGCAAAACAGAGCCACAGGTGAGTGAGCACTCTGTTAGAGCTTGGCTGCTCTGTGCACATGTGCACTAATGTGCTTCTCTGGAGACCCACTCCACTTCAACCAAGTCTTTGGAGCCCTTATGGATGGATGAATTTTCAGCTCTAGGGCTGGTATTTTCTTACTGAGTGGAAAAGAGTCTCTTATACCACAAAATAAATTTCAAATTTAAAGCTTTTTAGTAATTAGAGACAGTCTCCTTATTTTGATCCAGATTTTGTTGGGGGAGTTCTTGATACCCACGGCATGCTATAGTCTTAAGATTCTTCTTCTCTCATCATTTATGTTCCTTAACATTATTTACTTTTGGTGCTTCATAGTTGTACATGGGGATCAGTGTGTGTTCGAAGGCAATTTGCATGTGTGTGTGCATGTTTGGGTATGTAATAAAATTAAATAATATGAGAATTGCATTGACAAATACAAAGAGTAAAGTCAATAAGATAATACATGACACAAATCTACTTCAGACTTTTCACTCTGATTGATTCGTTACTTCACAGTGGTGAGAAAATGAGTGGTTATTCAAGCAGTGCTCACAGGGAACTTGTCTGATCATTGCCTTTCACACAGAAAAGATTGATGAGTTTGTTTTAGCAATGAAATATTGTCTTTTATATCACAAAAGAACTAGAATTATAATACAAATACCTATATAAGTAAAGCACGAATATTTAAAAATAAGCCATCCTAAAGTTGTACATGAATCTAACCTTATTTTTCATTGAAATTTATGAAGGGATTCCATAGCTTCAAATGTCTATTGTAAGACAGTGAACTCAACCTTTTGTTTGTATACTATGTCTCCGGCCACTCATGGACTGCAGTGCCTTTTCTAATTTTCACTGTTATTAGTGAACCTCAGTAACTTTAAACACATGCTTACATCTGATGATACAGCAGTGTATGGTGCTGATATCCCAGGCCACAGAGTCACACACACTGGGGTTTGCATCTTCACTTAGTTGTTAAAGCCAGTAGAGTCTTCTGACCCACAGTTTCATTTTATGCGAACTGCAAGAATTCCCAGCGTACATGCTATCACTGAGGTGTTTCTTGTATCTGGTAGAGAGGACTTAAAAGCAATAACGGTCCTTACTGTGTTTGGCTTCTGTTAGTTACAATTAGTACTACATCACCATTCTTAATTCTGTTCAAATTCAGACCTGCGTCTTCAATTCTAGTTCCTCTGCACTCCTGTATATGTGTCTTTTACCTACTTGGATCTCCCATGTATTCTTCAACCACAACTTTGTAAAAACCTGTAGTTGAGAGGACTATATTTGTGTGTAGACCAGTATTCATCCTTGTAAATGTTGATTCTTTCAAAGTCTATTAGTACTTAATTTCATGGCGACCAATTTCAGCACTCATTGAACTCATGCACTCATGAGAACATTGCACTCATGTACAAGACTTTGCCTTCTATCCATCTCTACTTGCCCTGTTTTTCCCTTGCACTCTTTGCTCCAGCTTCAGTGAGTGATAAAGAGCTCTAACCAGAGATACTAAAGAAAGGGAGAGTTGAGGCTGGAGTGATGTACCCATGGCTAAGAGCACTGGCTGTTGTTTTAGAATATGCTTATTCTGTTTCCAGCACTCACTGGACAGTTCTCAACTGTTTGAAACTCCAGTTCCAAGGGATCTCAAGTCCTCTTCTGGACTCCTTGGGCATCAAAGCATGCATATAGGCAAACCACAAAAATAATATTTTTCAAAATGTAAGAGTTTATGTTAGGTCACAGTTCAAGGAACCATGGCAGGCAAGCAAGGTAGCAAGAGCTTGAACCACTAGGTCCTGTGCTCAGTCAGAAGAGAGCAAGGAATGCTTACATGCTAGTGCTCAGCTTGGCTGCTTCACTTTCTGCAGCAAGGACTCTTGCCCAAGCAGTGGTTCCACTCAGTTAGGATAGGCTACTGCCCAACGATGAACATAATCAGTGTAATCCCCACCAATATGTCCAGAGGGAAGACCTTCCCAGGTGAGTCTAAATTCTGTCAAATTGACATTTTAACTAATAAGTGCTCTTTCTATTTTCCCTCAGAGGGTTCGTCAATTTAAAATTTGCTCCTCCCATGAGCACAGGTGGCAGCCACTGCACGCTGTCTACTTCGCAAACCATGCCGCCATCTTTGTGTTTGCAGCTGTAGCTATGCTTCCCAAGGATACAGTCTCCCAAGCACGTGTTTTGGTACACGCTTTCATAACAGTCCTTCTTTGTATCACAGAAAACAGCTTCTCGGAGCAATTCTTAAAATGTTTAATCACAGATATGGCATGGTTATGAACAATCAACCCAGCCCAGCTGTGCATACCTGAATGCTTCCTGGATGGCATGAGCTAGCGTTGTATACACAGACAGTGTCTTAGGCAGAACATATTTGCTCACATTTAACAATAACCAGTGTTGGAAATATAAGAGAGATAGTGTGGGTATTGGTACAATAAGGAAGAAATCACACATCTTTGGAGTAAATTATTGGCTTTCTTTTATGCTCTGATTAAGAGTCTTCACATGGTTTTCATTTCTTTTTCTCCCTGAGCGTTTCTTTTAAAATAATCTAATTGGGTGGAACAAACCATCCTTGAAGGTGTAGGCCTCACGCTCAGCAGTAGATGGGCAGGCTTAAAACAGACTCAATAGCATCTTCGTAGGTTCTTTTTCTCATAAGGTTTTGTCTGGGTTTTTGTTCAACCTTACAGGTCTTGCATATATATCATGCTTCCAGTTTTGTTCTTTTATGGGATTCCTGTGTGTGTGAGTGTGTGTGTGTGTGTGTGTGTGTGTGTGTGTGTGTGTGTGTGTGTGTGTGTATGTGTGTCTGTGTGTGTGTGTGTATGTGTGTGTGTGTGTGTGTGTGTGTGTGTGTGTGTGTGTGTGTCTGTGTGTGTGTGTGTGTGTGTGTCTGTGTGTGTCTGTGTGTGTGTGTGTGTGTGTGTGTGTGTGTGTGTGTCTGTGTCTGTGTGTGTCTGTGTGTGTGTGTGTGTGTGTGTGTGTGTGTGTGTGTGTGTGTGTGTGTGTATGTGTGTGTGTGCATCTATACACGTTTCTTGTGTTCTTTCTTTGGCTTCTTCTGCTTGTTTTGTCTTATTATAATTTGTTTTATCTTATTCCTTAGATGTGTGTTTGTTTTCTAATGAGATCAGGCAAGAATGTAGCTGTGCATCGAAGAGGGGTAGGTAGAAGGAGCTGGAAGGAGTTGGAAGAGGGGAAACCGTAATCAGAATATATGTCATGAAAATAAACCTATTTTCAGTAAAAGAAAAAAGTAATGACTTGAGGACATTAAATAAATATTTTATATCAAACTTTTGTGTATTCCAATCTAGTTAACAGATGCCTTTTTCGTAACACATCTGTCTTTCCTATTTAAGAGAGGAAACACTTGGGAAACCTGATTTTTAAAAATATCTTTTTGGTTGTCTTGAAAAAAGACAGAGAACTCAAATACTTGTTCCTAGATTTTTTATCTGCTTATCGAGGGGAGTAACTTCTGTCCTATACTTTTTTTATTTTGCATTTTGTTAAATGTATTTTTGCAACCTAGAATAGATCCATACACTACCCACTGTTAGGCTTGTATATAATGTATATCTATATAAAAGAGAGGTTAAAGTGCTCTCAAGTGATATTCTCTTAAGTTTACATTATTTCTACTTAAATTTGCAGTAATATAATTGCCTTGTATCTTATCCTATACCTCTGTCCTCTCACAGCATGAATGAATGGTGTACTTTTATATATAACAATTGCTGAGGTCCTTAGGATCAAAATACCTCAGCATCTGGACAAAAATCTTTGGCTTTGTAAACAATTGCATTTTATATAAAAATGCTAAATATTAGAGATGGAGTAAAAAACTGCCATAATCTGCATTTATGTATGTGTAATTGCAATTTTTCTGGTACCTAATGAAGAACTAAAGGGAGTAAAAAACATTATCAGGAAACCATGGACTTTGTCTAAAACCAAATTATATTGATTTTGTTGTTTGTTTTTCCTTGTTTATTGAACCTGCTGTTTACGGTGCCCGGCAACGGAAGGAAGCAAGGGCAGTTATCTGCATTACAGAAGGAAGCAAGGGCAGTTATCTGCATTACACAAAGCAAACAATAAATGAGTTCTATGTACACCTCAGGCACAGCAAAGGTGACTTTACATTTCTGTGTGCACACGGGTCGGACTAATGCCTCTTCCCACCTGCTGAGAAGAAATACACTTAATAATTTTTTTCTCTAACTATATAACCTTCTTAATTTGATTGTTTCTATATTCAGTATTGTGAATTTCTTCACGTATTTCTATCTTTCTTTATGTATCTCTTGCGTCCTTCTTTCATAGAACTATGAAATTAGAAATTTGATTATTTTGAGGGTCCGTCTTAACTAAGACAGAAAAACTTATCTAAAGTTCTGCTAGCCCTAAAGAGGACATAACTGTAAATCACTCACACCGAGCATTACCTCTTCCCTGTTCTCACCCTCAACCCTGCCTCTCTGTTCTACAGCTAATCTGAGACTCACTGGTGGTCAGGGTCAGTTCCCTGAAGCTTACACAGATTGACTCACAGGTTTAAATAAAAAGGAAACCGTCTCTAATTGGCTCCTTCTTGGAAAGCAAGCACGTTTTGTGTGGGACTGAGGGGAAGGAAGGAAGCAGTGTGGAATGAACAGAGTCTCACTGGCAGCTGCTAACACTCACACAGATTCAGCTTACTTATAAGCATTAAGGTTAAGAGAGAGGTGAGATTAAGTGGGTAAAATTATACATGCACTGCTGCTTCTTTTTATACTTGAATTCTAGAAGCATGAGGAAATTAAAAGCCATTGATTTATATACACATATATACAATATTCCTATATTAATTTATATAGCTGTATCTCCCAACACTGTGTGGTGGGAATTTTGAGAGCTCGTGGGAAAATGCCAGGAAAACAAGAGTCTTGTGACCCTAGTTTTGTCAAAGCACACAACTGTTCTTGGAATGTGTTTTCGTGTTCCTTTCCGGCATAGCAGATAGGAGTGAGTTTACTTCAGCTGTTATTATTCGTGTGCTTCCATGGAGAAAAATACTTTTGCCACATGTGGTTTGCCCTTGTGATTGAACATCTTATTCAGGCGGCTCCTCTTAACCCTCAGAGTATACAACGTCTAATTCTTTGAATAAAGCTGACTATTGCATGAGACTCAAGTCTGCCTAGTTTTTAGGCCCCACTCTGTCAGGTTCACATCACCAACCAGAGCATCACACCGCTGTACTCATAGTCTACTTTAGGTCTTTAGGTACATAGTTTTTGTTTTCCCTGGTGGGACATAGATGCCTGAGTGTGCTCTCCAATGAGCTTAATTCTAGGTCATCAGGGTAATGGATTTGGAAATAATATATATGGGAGAGTTGCCAGAGTCTCTTTCTATCTCCCCGTTTCCTTCTCTCTCCTTCTCCCCATCTCTCTCTCTCTCACTTTGAGTGTGTGTGTGTGTGTGTGTGTGTGTGTGTGTGTGTGTGTGTGTGTACCAGGGATCAGGTGGATGAGACTTTGGGAAACGTGGCAGCAGGTGGAATGTGTACAGATTTTTAAATGAGTCAAAGAAATCTTGTTGAGAAACCATGGAAAAGTAGCATCTTCTAATAGCACCAGGAAACTATCATTTACTCCCAGGATTTACAGAATGAGGGTTTTTGAAGACAGATAAGTCACTTTACATATCCCACAAAGGTCTAAATACACTCATATTCTATCATGGTCTCTTGACACCATGTCTCAATCACTCCATTTTTTTTTTTTTATAGAATGATATTTGGAGTCATGTTATAGGATCAGTTCACTCATAGCTTCATGTATGCTGTGATCTGATATCTTTTAATATAATACCAATATATGCTCTTTATTTTAAGGGTAAGTTAAATAATTAAGTGAGGTAATACATTAAAAATGTACTTTGATGGTATAAAATATTTAGAAGAGTAAGCATGGTTGGGAGGGATAATTTATAAAGGATAATAGATATTACTCCTTAATCACCAAATAACTTAATAAATTAATAAATGCTACAACAAAAGGAGCAGATAGTCATCAGATGATAAAGTAAAATTACTAATAAACGCATAAATATATTCAGCATTTTTAGCCATCAGAGAAATGCAGCAAAAAAACATTCGACTTTCCTATGACCCACAGTCAGAATGAGTTCCATCAAAAAACCAGACAACAGTGAATGCCAGATAGGACAATAAGAAATGCTTATACGTTGCTATCGATGATGCAAATTAGTCAAGCCACCATGGAACCAGTGAGGAGGTTGTACAAAAAATAAAAGTAGAACTATCACACAATCCAATTATATTGCAGCCTACCTATACACATACTCAAAAAGGTCTAGGTCGACATATCACAGAGTCCATGTTTTTAGAAACACTACTCAAAATAACTTAGTTAAAGAATTGACCTGAGTTTCTAATAGAAGATCGATACATGAATAAATGTGGTCTAAATACACAACAGCATTGTATTCAGCCACAAAAAAGAATTAATCCATATCCCTTGTTTGAAAATATATGCAAAAGAATGTCACATCAAATAAAACAAACCAGACACCTAAACACAAATATTATATTTTCTCTCATTTTTGAATTATAAATCTTTACAAACACACACACACACACACACACACACACACGCACGCACATGCACACACACACACACATGCACACACACACACACATCATTAAAATAACTGAAGAGAAACTGTAGGAAGGAAGGTGATTAGTCAAAGAGGGGAAGTGTAGCAGAAGAGAGGGGAATGGAGATAGAATGGTATATATGATCAGATGATATATAAAAATACCTTCTCTGGATTTCAAACTTGCTGGAATAATTAAAAGATAAGGTAAAACTTTAAAACTTATGCTTGCTTGAGGGTGTAACTCTGTCTCTGACTCTTTTGCCTGACTTTTGGGACCCTTTTCCTTTTACTAGGTTAACTTATCCACCTTTGACATGAGGGTGTGTTATGCTGTATTCAGTTGATATGCCTGGGAGGCATGCATGTTCTGAAGGGAAACAGGAACAATGGATCTGGGAGAGAGTGGAGATGGGGTAAGTGTGAGGGAGAAGTGGGAGAAGTAGGAGGGGAAACTGTGGTCAGGATGGTCCTTCCCTACACCTGTATCTGCTCCTCATGTCCCCTCTGATAGTTACCGAGCTTCCAGTCTCACACGAGGCCTTTGATGAAGAAGAGATCTAGTTCCATTCTTTTCCATGTGAATAGTATTTTCCAGCAACATTTGTTAGATATGTTTAAGCAATGTATGATTTTGGATCTTTGAAAGGATTCATCTGGCTGCAACTGCATGGGCTGAATCCTGTGTGCCCTCTACCGTACTCCTTTAATCTTTGTGTCTCCTCCCTATCAAGTCATGATCCTCTTTAAAACTTCTGCACCCCAAGGGATAGAATATTTAAATATAATTGAGGAAACAGGACAAGGAGTTGGTAAACATGAAGTTATTCTTGAAGTTAATGATTTACCATTTGCTGCTTTGCTCATTTTTTCCCTAGATGAGTTTGTAAGGTAGCATGTAGATTCTGGTACAATTCAATAAAGTCAATGTTACTTACCCTCTGTGTCTGTTGCTCCCATTCCTGGCTGTTTCACAGGGTCCTGTCCATTCTGTCCCATCTTTCCTCTGTTTCAAAGAGAAAAGAAATGACATCTTTAGTTATGATCCCCCAAATACAAATGGGGCTTAGTTTAAGGCAATAAAATGACATTTTGTATTCATAGTCAACAGTGGACCATTTGTATGACAAGTATGCAAGCGGTTAACCTTGCTATGCCACATTAATTTTAGAATGGGAACTTCATTAATATTCCCAGTCAGTCTAAACATAATATCACAGAAATCAACACATTTTATTTATAAACCCATTTATAAGAGTGTTGAACTCATGAATTTGTTAAATTTCTCCCATTTAAAAAATCTTTCAATACACAACTTTGAAAAATGCTCAAATGAACAGGAGACTACCTGATTCATACAATATAAATATATACATATTCACTAAATCTAGTCAAATTATCTTAAACATTCATTCTTGTTTTTAATTTTTAATATATGTGGGGAGTATATCTCTATAAAAATGAAGTGTCACACGTTCTTTAGTAAGAAGGTAAATGCTGAATTAAACAACACGTGGAAATAATTATGTACCTTAAGTTGATAATTTATTAAATGAAACAAGTGGCCAATAGTTATGGAAAACAAGTGGCTAATTCAACATCGCTAATCCCCAGGTAACAAATCAAAACAGAAGTGAGATATTACATAATTCTAGGAGAAATATGTTGATGTATCAAACAGATTCTGTCAAGAATGTGGAGCAGACAGAAGATGTATACACTATTTTTGGAATTTTAATCAATATAGTCATTTTGGGGCTATGAACAGTACAGACTTTCATCAAAAATTAAAAGTAAATTCTATCTGTGTGCCATGGTCAGTGCAGAGACTCATAACACCTCAGAGTACTGAGAATAGGACTACCTAGCCTTAAGTGTTTCTGGTTCACTCACCGCAAGTAGGGTGAAAAGACTATAAGAGCTAGAGGATGGGAAGGAATGCTATCTTCTGGCTATGACACAGCTATTGTTGTCACAAATAGTATAAAAATATGACGACCACAAAACTCCTCAAGTTAATGCTGGAATAAAGACTTTCGCACTTGATAAAGAGCAAAAGTCAAACTACCATGTGACCTTACAGTCCAAAGGATATATACAATGGGAATGCAATCAATATGTTGTACATATCTATACTTCAATGTTCATTGAAACTCTGGTTACTGCAATGCATAGATATCTGTGTCAAACCCACTGATGTGTCAGTAAAAGACTCTCTATGAATGCATAAAGAAAATATGCTGGATGCGCAGCAGGGATTTTATTTAAACTATAGCTGTAAATGGCAATCACAGATAACAGAATGGGATCCTGTTCTTTACAACAACAGGAATTAGAATGCAGGGAGTTAGGTGAAAAAAGCCAAGCACTGAAAAATAAACATTGTAAGATTTCACTCATATTTAGAACCTAAAAATGGTCATCTCACAGATATGAGAATGTTATTACCAGAGGCTGGCAGAGTAAGGGATGGGAAGGACACTGGGAAGGCTGATTAATGGGTGTTTAGTTACAGATCAATAAGTTCTAGTATGATATTACACAACAGTCTGGCTGTAACTTATAATAAGAAGGCATTCCAGAAAGTTATAAACGGGATTCTGTATGTCTTCACTACAAAAAGCAGAGAAATGTTTGAGAAAATTCTAAGCTTATATTGGTGTAAACATTACACAGTATATATTTACTCAAATTTTATATGAATTGTATCAGTAGGCACACTTCTGTGTCATTTAGAAAATAAAAAATTCACATCTTAATAAATTATAATAACATAGACTTTCCATTCTACTCTATGAAATTGTAACTATAAGAATCTAATTATTTATTTTCAGAAATTGCTCAAAAGGGATTCTTCTTTCATTATCCTGTCTATTCCAAACAAGAAGCTAAAATATTTCTGTATGATAGAAAGAAAGAAAGAAGGAAGGAAGGAAGGAAGGAAGGAAAGGAAGGAAGGAAGGAAGGAAGGAAGGAAGGAAGAAAATAAAAAAGAAAAAGAAAACATGGTTGGGAAGGCAGAATTTGCATTGAGACAGACAGATGTCTATGAGTTCAAGGCCAGCCTCATCTAAAAATGAGCTCCAGGACAGTCAAGGCTACACAGAGAAAGTTTGTCTTGAAAAATCAAATCAAATCAAAACAAACAAACAAAAAAACAAAGTAAAACAAAAGTAGAAAAAATGTAAAATTAGAAATTACTTTATTTTCAAAGCCATTTTATTGTTCTACTATAACAATTTTAGGCTGATTATCTAAGCGCATAACTCTATTAAGTAATTATGTGAAACCACATGCATGCATGCAGAGTATATAATTCCTAACATTTGTATGCATGCACATATGTATGTATTCATGCATGCACATCCGTGCATAATCCATATGCATATATTGATTTTCTCCTTATGAATTCATAGTCCCTTTCAAAAAGCATATAGAACTTCATTTTTTTATTTTTTAATTATGTCGTGCCAAAGCCCAGGGTTGTGGATATTATAGGCAATTTCTCTATCCCTGGGTTGTGTCTCCTGCTTAGCCACGCACAGAGCTTCAGTTTGTCTAATTGTCTTATTAAGATGAAATTAGTTAGGTTAGACAAACTAATACAGTTCCTTCTGTTACTGTTAGAGGAAAGGGAAGTTTAAGGTTTAGCTGTAGTGTATATGCTGGGAGAATGTATTAAAATGTATTTTGTTACTTAGTAAAGCCCAGTTTAAAAAAAGAGAGGATCCCTTTAGTGTTACCATTATGGCAGAGTACTGAAAAAAAAAGATTATTTTATATTACATCAACATTTACGAAAAGCATTATAATTTATTAGTTTAAGTAATTAAATATACATCTGAGTCATCAATTTTACTTTTTTTTTTTTTTTTTTTTTTTAGAGCTGGGGAATAATGATACCTGAAAAAAATCCCCAAAATTTTTTTTGAACCTTTAAAAAACATTCATCAAAATGTGCAGTAAGTCGTCCCTCTGTGAACTCTTGGAGCACCCTGTCACACTGATGCTAAATGACGGCCAGAGGAGATGTGCCCGTGAGCTGTGTGAAGCAGGAATTTTCTTGAATTCCCAGAAAACTGTCTTGGACTCAGAAAATTCAGGTAGCATATACTATATCTGAAATGCAAGTCAATAATCATTGAACACTTGCTCTAGGTCAAATAACAATTGTGTAAGACACCAGCAGACACAGAGAGCAACAAATTCTATTTCTTATATTCAACATGCAGTGATTTAAGAGGTGACTTTTTGCGTCCATGTGGTAAAAATGATTGTCTCCCATACAATTTTGAGAGGTGTTTGTTTAATGAGAAAAACATAAAATTAAGGGAAAAAAAAAACAAATTGGGAGGAGTATGGTAACCTTTATCTCTGACATTCAGGCACTGAGAAAGTAAGATTTTTTTCCCCCTTCTGGAAGTTATAACTTTTAACATCAGTGTTAAATTGTATAGTCTGAAATTTATTGTCCAACTTGAGGATTGCTAGACTGTTTGTAGCACCATCTGCATAAATTCCTATGATGCTCACAGTTTAAAAAGACATGCAATGAATTTGCTTAAATTAGTGTCATTTATTATAGCAAAACCATAAGAGGGAAGCTATTAATAAGATTAGATTCTTTTTAAGAACGATCTCCAAATAATAGAACTGATTAAATATAGCCACTCCTTTTGAATCCACAGACTGAATTTCAAAGGTAGAGTCATGATGAGTCTCAGATGAGCTGGTAGTAGGATAAGAATTCTTTTAAGGTGGGAATTGTAGCTGAAAACTATAAAAATAAATGCTTTATTCACTGAGAATATGATTTCCTTATTTTTTCTTTCTTAAAATGAATTAATATCTAACTATTAGAATCACCATGGGGAAATCAAAGGCAATATTTCCGTGATATTTTGTATAAAAATAATACATTCCCTTTCAAAGAATTCATGGAGAAGGCTTCCCACTACTGGCGAACATGAAAAGACCTTTTATTGTCCTTTTAGGTGTTCTCTGTCGCAGCGACTGCACTGTGCCATGTGCAAAAAAGCAGCAGGGAGCTACACAGGAGTCTACAGGAATAGCTGTGACCAGCTTTGCATGAGTCATAAAAGGTCAATTTTATACACTTTCCATGCATCATGAAATATCCTCCTTTTTAACATTAGAAACTGCCAAAGTCATGGTTCAAAAACATACCTTAGGTCATACATGCTGTGGCCCAGTTACAGATCATACCAGTTAGGCCATACATGCTGTGGCCCAGTTACAGATCTGGATTTCCTACCAGTGGTTTCTAACCCACAGATTCATGGAAAACAAAATGAGGGTCTAGAAGTTTAGAGTTTGAAACTGAAACAGACAAAATCTGCAATTTATCCAAATCCATTCTGTCACAATCTGCTTTAGTTTTGCGTATGAGTTGCAAAATTACTGTCACGGGATTTATTATATTATGAATGAGCTGAACTCCCAGCTCTAGAACGAGTTCTAGAAACCGTGGGGAGGAGAAAGACACTTCAGAATCTTCCCTTTTAACTGTAGAGAGCTTTAGAGTAGAAAAGTCTAAGTGAATGTTCAAATTTGTCGTTTGTGTCCAAGATGATATGAATTCTTCAAATGGGAAATTTTCCTGATTTGAAGAAAATCAATCTATGTCATCGTCAAATAGCGAAGCTGGTGTCTGGTCATTCATTGTGTGATGAACCAGCTGTTCAGTGTGGTGCTCAGAACTCCGGGCTTGCCTATCTCCATGACTATTCTACCAGCATCTTATGTTAAATGCAGGCGATGCAGATGAAGCCATCACGCTAGTAATTTGCATTCATCTTTAGAATTAATTGAAATAAACCAGTCATCCCCGAGCAACAGACTCTTAACGTAGGCACCAGCAGTCCAGACTTCCAGCGACAGTGATTCAGAATTGAGTAATTACCTTGTTTTTCTCCTGTGAAATGTTAAGAATGAATTACTCACGACGCTGTTAAAATTGTACTTTGGTTTTTATAAAAAGTACCACTTACATCCTTGGGATAGGAAGTAGATTGGGCTCCCCTGCCACACAGCTGCTTCCTTCGCTGTCCACGCTATACCCACTGCCAACGCTGCTGCCCGAGGAGCCGGTTGACACGGAGCTCTCTGCAGGCCGGTGGTTGGTGGGCTTTGCTGCATGACGTGGGGAGAGTCAACACCACAGTCAACAAGTGAAGGTCACTTTTCTTTCTCCAAATGTAAAATCACATAAGTGCGTAATCATCGTAGAAAGGGCTGGCAGAACCAAACAAACATATTCTCCCTCCCTGGACCTGCCTTTCCTATTTGTCTCTTTAGCCAGAAACGCACACTGGCAATAGAAACTTTCTTCACGTTTTACTATGCACGAAAAAAAAAATGACTGGGAGAAACTGTCCCATTTTTAGACTCAAGCGAGTGTGCCATTCTCCCACTGCTTTTGTTATTTGCACAGCATTACAACAGTGCCATGGCAAACAAAGGGGAATTCGGAGACTCACAGAGAAAATATGTTAGGAAACTCTGGTACTAGTTATGACAGAATAAAATAAATTGGGTAATTGCTTTACATATTGCTAGTCAGTAACCAGATAGCCTTCTGCATAACCGAATGGATACTTCACATGGCTCTATGGATGCTCCCGGTTTTAATCTCTGTTTTCAATCTAAAGGTGTTCCTTTCCCTTAGGTAACTTGTAATTGATATGGGGTCTTGTTTCAGACTTTTCATGAGTTTCAGTTTTGGATATACGGGTCCATGTGCCCACAGAAACATATATACTTTATGCGTTAGGAAAATAGCCCTCAAACCCTGGCAGAACTCTAGACTGAAGTGAGTTGGGGTGGAGGTTGCCAGGCACAAAGAAGGAAGAGGAGAAAGATAGTGTCTGCTCACTTGGTGAGGAAGAAGTTATTGAGCAATAAATTTGAAGTTCTTGATGTGCATTCCTTGCCAGGGGGGGGGGGGGGAGAGAGGGAGGGAGGGAGGAGGGAGAGAGGGAGGAGAGGGAGAGAGAGAGAGAGAAGAGAGAGAGCTTTTTTTCTTTCTGATCTACATGCTCATTCTGGAGACCCCTTCAGTCTGAGCTTTTGTGTGAAGAAACAATGCCACCACCAATGATGACCTTTTAAAGACAGAGATGAAGAGTGATATAGAACAGGAGCTTGGCAGTTTGTAACCCTTCCTCTGGTGCTCTTAATTGCCAAACTCTCACCTCTTCTTTCCTGGGATTTACAGTCTATAGCTGTCCACTAGTGTCTTTGAGCTTACCTGGTCTTGGACAAGGAAGCTATTTGGGTTCTAAGGCTAGATGTGTTAGAAGCTACAAGATTAATGGCGTCTTCTTCTGTAAGGGATAGCCCTGTTCCATCAGTACAGTCTCTGAGTTGAATGTGTTCATGCCAATTGGTGAAAGGTTAATTATCATTTTATATTGTGAGATCTAATTATGTATTTCTTAATAATATATATGAACATGATGAATCTTAGTCTGGAAAACTTTTAATTGATAAAGCCAAATACAGCGAAAACTTGAAGGACTTGTCTGAGAAACCGATGACAGGCCAGCTACCATCAAGTCTAATAAAGTGTTTAGCTTTACCTCTATATCTTCCTGACCCACTCCAGCAATAAGATGTCCTTACAAGCTACCAAATAATTGTGTATCTATTCCAATGATGGTAGAAACCCTTCCCCAGAACTGGAGAACAAGGAAGAAATTTTCATAAAAGTCAATTTCCTATCTGATGTGCATAAGTTGAAAACTACTACTTAAAAGAAGTTAGGAGTGGCACTCATCAATAAAATACTAGTTACCGATTATGTAAAAAAATCCCAGATTTCATATTTAGTGTTAAAGAAAATATTTTAAATAGATAGTTTAAGATGTGAAGGCAATAGGACTAGAATATTAAATTATGAATATGCATACAGTAAAGCAGATATCAATCAGTAATGATTCAGATTATTCTATTAATTTAGACAAATGAAAGTTGTCATGCTCTAAATCGACATTAAATAATACAAACCCCTTAGGTTTTTAATAGTGGATAGAATAATATTGAGAGAAAAACATTAATTTCACTAATGAAAAAACTACACAATCCTCATTGCACTGTCTTCAAAGGCAATGATAATAAAGATGATAATTTACACTAAACATTACTATCTCAAAATAGTTTTCATCCAAGAGCCAGCATGCCGCCTATCAGAATTGCTATCTTATAGAGCATGAGTCTACACGTCAACTTCAGTTATCGGCTGCTCCTGCGTTTCCCTTTACTCTCTCCATCAGGATGACTCCTAAATCTGCAGGATCCGTTGCACACGATCACGGTGCCATTCGTGGGGATGATCGCTTTCGAGTTTGAATAGTGCATGTTACATTTATGTCACGCCGCTGGTAATGAACAGTGATCAAGTAATACCTGATGAACAGATGAAGGAATAAAGGAATCCATACAGAGCAGTGCCAGTGCTGCTAAGCCAAACACCGAGGACGCCATGGTGAGTGACCTGGCAGCATTTCACATTCTGTCCAGAGTGTGTTTTAAAGAATTTGTACACCATTCTAATTGAACGTGACATCTGATATAGAAAAAAAAATGTTTGTTTTGCCAAAGAAACCTTTGAAATCAAAATTTGTAGGTTATTAAAATAAATAATGACAACTTTTATCTGGTATCCCATGTGGATAAATACAATCGGCTGGCTAGGTTTTAATCCAAATGCCCTCAGAAACTGGTTTGAGTGAAGAAGAGAATTAGAGCTTGAATACTAAATGCTGAAAGGCACAGTTCTATGTTAGCAAACATTGAAAACAGATCATGTATGACGTATGAATATGTATATCAGGAGGATGAAAGAAAATAATACGCATAGTAAAGTTACGTGGAAGCAATCATCGACACACATGCTAGATTTTATTCATTTCTTATCCTGGTGAACAGACAAAGAGCTTTGAATTTGATTTCATTCTAGCGTTCCTTTGTTTTTCTGCATTTTGACTGAAGAAATATAAAACTATGAAAAGCTAGGTCTTGCATTACTTTATGATTTTTAAAATATCAGCTTCAAATAGTCTGCCTCAGCTTTCCCTCCCAATTCTTTTAAGCAGAGGTTCAGAAGTCACACAATACTTTCCATAAAGATATGTACCTTTGTACTGCATAGTAAAATGGTCTTTTCACTGTAGAGTTTTCATCCAACAAAATGGCTGATCTGGCAAGGGATCACATCCAAAGACCTAGGTCTGTGTGATCTGGCTAGAATAACACACTTTTAATCTTTCTGACTGGAATACAGATGCATCCTTAGTATGCATTTTTAATCGCAAACAATAATGTCCAATTGAGGGGAAGACAAAGTGACCGAATCAGAGAAAGATTTATGAGAACAGATAAGAAAGAGAGGGCAGTACACACACACACACACACACACACACACACACACACACACACACACACACACACACACACACACACACACACAGAGAGACAGACAGACAGACAGACACACAGAGAGAGACAGACAGACAGACAGACAGAGAGAGAGACAGAGAGAGACAGAGAGAGAGACAGAGAGACAGAGACAGAGACTGAGACAGGCAGAGAGAGAGACAGAGAGAGAGAGAAAGAGAGAGAGAGAGAGAGAGAGAGAGAGAGAGAGAGGCTAGATTGAATCTGTTTGGAGAGGAGTTTTGAGCAGCCGATTTGTACCAGATAGCCAGAGTTCAGAATGAACTAGAAAGATCTCATTCAGCAAGATGTCTCTGAGATGACAATTACAAATGGTGAATAAATGTTATTTTTACATTTCACAAGAAAATTTTTAAAAAAATTAAAATACCAAACATAGTTTTTAGAATCAGTTTTAGATACCAGCTTCATTTTGAAATGCTAATTGTGCTTTAAAAAGTTATCCACTTCAGGAAAGGTTGACTGGTATACACCCATGATGGGGAAGGTTTCTGATATGGACAGGATAAAATCTGAAAAAGTCCATTCCTTTTTGATAGCCACTTATTGAGGAGGCATTTCAGGTAAGCATTTTACCTTCCTGGGAGCAATTCAAACCGTTTAAAAACATTCTTTAACCATTCATTGTCTCTAGGTGTTTTATGGTTAAATGTTATGCTTTATTACTTCTTGGTGACTAATCTTAATTAAATATGGTACCTTCTCTGTGACTTCACCTTTGTCTTCAACTAGTTTTCTCAACTGAGATGCCCCGCCCTCTCCAGTAGTCTTGACTATGCAAAGCTATCACCTTAGCTGCCACTAGATGGCAGCACGACGCTCAGAGACTTCAGCAAATTGAAGCATGGAGGGCTCTGGAATTCTGGCTATTAGGAGCTGGTTAAGAACGCTAAAGGTCATCTACTCTAGAACCATCATTTACCTTTCTGAAAACTAATCTCTGCAAAGATTAGTGACTCATTAGATCTCATGCTTAATGAGAGAATTTAAAGTTGCTAATTCCCTTTTATATTACATTTAGTTGTCACAAACAAACACCTTGAGCTTTTTGTTTTATTTTATTTTTGCTATTGTTTTTGTTTTTGTTTTTCTCCCCCCACAGACTTTGCATTCTGTAGATTTAGCCTGGCTGCCCAGAACTTTGTATATCTGGTCTTAGAGTTGGTGCAGCAAAGACTTATTTGCAAATGTTCCAAAATAATTTCTCATGCTGGAATTTTGTAGCAAGTTTCTGAATTACTTGCCTTATCCAACTGTACCTCTTATGTCTACAGACACAGTCTGTAGTAGCTTAAGAATGTTTGAGATTACAAGAAATGGACAAATATTTTGTTTAGTAGTAGTATATGATAGAATAGAACTATTTATCTATTTCTGAAACCATGTGTTCTAAGAATTTTTTAAGTTGGTTTTAGAGATCTTTTTCTCCTCCCTCTGCCTTCCTGTCTCCCTCACCCCTTCCTCCCTTCCTCCCTTCCTCCCTTCCTCCCTTCCTCCCTTCCTCCCTTCCTTCCTTCCTTCCTTCCTTCCTTCCTTCCTTCCTTCCTTCCTTCCTTCCTTCCTCCCTCCATGTTTCTGGTGCCATTAGTTTTATGCTTACAATTCTGAAGGGGTTTGCAGTTTTCTCTCACTTTCTAGAATGCTTATTGAAAATGGATTTGAAGATGTCAGCATTTAAGTGCAAATACAACAATACAACTAGCATTATTCATTATGTCTCCCTTTGAATTTTGTCTGACCAAATTTTTGGGTACTTCCCACTACAGTTCAGAGTTATTAATTCAAGGAGAGATGCTGCATTTTTTATATTTTAGAAGCTAAATTTCAAATCAATTCAGTACATTTTAAAATAAATATTTGAAACATTTTTTCATAGTCTATAAGCATTTTTATAGTTTGTAAACTGGAAACTGGCACAGAAAGCTTCCTCACTGCTATCTGCAGTTGGTCACATATGCCATAAATTTTCACAATGAACGTTATTGAAGATCAGCATCTCTGACACCTGACCTGATCACTTGTAAACCCTGGAGTTGAACAATTGAAGTGATGATGCTGCTGAAACATCTTTCAAAAAAATATTAGTTGACTGTATAACAGTCATTATAAGAGTTTTATATACAAACGACTAACATTGTTCATATCATTATGCAAGCCATGATTCATGAAATTCTGCTATCTTTTCTCTTTATAACCATGGAAAACAAGTTGTTCCATATTCACAGAGCCTCTAGAGGTGGAATGGAGATGAAAAGTATCCTTTGATATTGTCCAGGAAGTTGGAATGCACTTAATCATGTCCCTGTGTCCCTGTTTCCATACATATTGTCTCCATGAATGAAAATGTTAAGATATTTGAATGATCAACTTGTTCTGTTTTTATTCAGTACTACCAGTACCTGCCAGGTATTTCCTAAACTCACTAACCATCATCAATTCTGGCACTATAGGAATAGAATCAATGATCCTTTGGGGTACAGAATTAATGGTATGCTTTAACATAACACGTGAGAGTGAAGTTAATCTAATAAAACAACAGTGAGGAGCTTTTCTAATATAAATTCTTCATAATGGCTTATAAAATATAGTATATGCCTTTATCTTATAATTCCTCTCTCTCTTCTCTCTCTCTCTCTCTCTCTCTCTCTCTCTCTCTTTTGTTTTTTTGAGACAAGCTTTTTCTGTGTAGCCCTGACTGTCCTGGAACTCATCCTGTTTAGGCCAGCCTGGCCTCGAATCTCCGGCCTGCCTATAATTTTCTTTTTAAGATGTCTACCTTTTCTCTGAAGCATTTAATTCAGAGCTGATTTTGGAAGAAAAAAAAACAAAACACGATTTAAATTAGCACTAAAATCTCATACTGCATAGTTAAATAAAGTTTGATTAAAATACCTTAAATAAAATCAAGGAAGTCAATTCATTTTATCTTGAATAAATCTAATTATAATTTTAGCTCCATTCAGGTAAATAGAATGAACTAAGATTATGTTAAGTGTATTTTTTGATTTTCACTAAGACTTTCATTCAATAAAGATTTTTGTCAGTGAAAAATGTCGAGGATCATATTTAAATGAGATAAAATACAGTTTCATTTTCAGGGGTAGCTCTTAATTTTCAATATTAATTTGATTTGCATTTGAAGGAGAAATAGCATCTCTCATGTTTTTCTGACAATATCCTTGTATTACAGGGTCAGATGTGTATTTATGACAACTAATAACCAGAGAGAGGAAAAAATCATCCAGGAAAAAGGAGACTGTTCGGTAGTATGCTAACCAATAAGAAAATAGTTCTAGAAGCAGCCATAATAAACATTTGACAACTGAGATATTATCCTTAAATGAAATCCATTATTATTATTTATTTATTTGTATCTGGTACAGGTTCTAATGTCCCTCAAGATGAGTTAAGAAGGTACCAAGGAAACAGCCTTGGACTTCTGCTCCCTCTATCCCATATATCCAAATGCTGTGATTATGGTTTTGGCCACCGGATTGTTTTCACTGTGTTTATGTTGTTCTACAACGTGAACCCAGACCATCCTACATGCTGGGGAAGCATTTTATCACATGGCCAGCCTGTAATGTATCATGTACAAATGCATAAAATTCAACTCAAAGGAAATGAGGTAGTGCATTTCCAGTAGGAGTGATAAGCTGGCAAATATGTGTGTATGGTTATACTCCACCAAACACTGGCTAGTACATTTCATGTTGCTTAAATTTATCCAGTGGTTGTAAAGAGGATGCTAAGAAAATATTTGATAGATGCCTGTGTAGAACCAGGGCATCTGACATCTTTTTAAAATTTCCAAATGATCATTGTTCATCACTGCTTTTCTGTAGTTGGTTCCCATGGATACCAGAGAGTCTCCAGAGAGTACGATAAAGGTTCAGAGCTGGGCTAGAAAATATAATTGCCAACCACAATTATTTTGCTAAATGGACATAGCATTAGACTGGCTCCTAGTGATTTATCCTTATAGCTATAGATTATTGGGTCTCTCAACCCACTTCAAAAGAAAGTTTAGTAATAGTAGATGGTAATGGCACACAACAGGCCAAGGCACAGAGAGACTGAAGAATGATTAGCTCTTGATGGGACAAATATTTCTCATCCTCACCTCCCAAGGCTCGGAAATCGTTGCTGAAGAGGGGACATACAGAGTGTAATAGTCAGAGTTGGTGGCTGACTACGGGGAGCCGGTATCTTCTGGACAGAGTAGAGCAGCTACACATATGTACTCACAGTTGTTGTGACAGCGTGCACAGAACCTGTGTGATTCAAGCCAGATCAAATTTCCACACAGTGAGGGACATGGGCATGAAATTTCGTAATTGCTGTTGGCAATGATTATCTGCTGAGGAGAGGAGTGTCAGTGTTCTCTAAGGGTTGTAGCCCTGGTAAGGCAACTGTGCTCCAGTGGAAGGGCATACATCCAAGAACATTTATTTGCTCAGCATAAATTGGGCTTGATGGTGTTAGAAACAGGATGCAAAATTGGGTGAATGTAGAAGGGAATTCGAGAAGAGATGTAGGAGGGACAGATACAATCGAAACACGTTATCCAAAGTTGTCAAATAATAACAGTTTAAAATAGTTTTATTTCCAGGTATTTAAGTTTGCTGAAGTTTGTTAGCCTATAAACTTGTCATTGACTACAAACCAATCTCCCTTTCAGATGAACTTAGAGAAAATGTAGTTTCTCCTGCTTCGCAATTCTTCCAAGATACCAGTTCACTGGCTATTTAATAAATATTGCTACATAGGATGGGAGTGTCTCAAGACAGAGATTTCTGTCTATTTTGTTTGCTGTAGTTACACGACAACTTGAAGATGTTCTGAAATGTAATGTGCTTAAAGAAGTATACGTATGAATATGAGAAAGAATGGGCATGGGAAAATGCTGCTTGCTCTTTATTGGATGCCAAGAAACTTTCAATGTTTCTTTTTATTCCTTCTTTTGAGAGAGTGTCTCACTCTGTAACCTAGGCTGGCCATAACTCATGTTCTTCCGTTTCTCTTCAAATTTTAATCGAGATGATAATTCATTTTCTCCTATTGCATGCTAAACAATTAACTTTTAACAAATGAATTAAAAAGATGATACATCTGTCTTTCAAAATATGAACAGAAATACAGTTTATTTTCCTGTTATAATGCACTATTCCTTCTCCCTGAGTTTGGGACAGCGTGATAAGAGCCAATAGACACCTGACCAGTCAGAGTTCAGGAAGAAGAAACAATGGATATGGATACACAGTTGTAATTTAAATCAATTTGATGCCCAAGGAAACATGAAAATTCATACAATGTGAAAAAATGTTTGAAACCCTTAATTATTATAAATTAGTATTAAATGGCATGAGAAACAAGATGACCTGAAATGTACTAGAGCTAAATAAGGCACAAAATCTGAGAGTCAAGTGAGGTAAGGAGGTTTTGAGTAGGAAGCCCTTGCTATTCTCCTGCCTTTGAATATTATAAAAAAAATATGATTGCGTGTAACAATTTGCTTGGTAGATCTTTACACACTGGTGTACCTTTAAATGTACTTAATATTTCTATATGTTAAAATCACTTAATAATTGTCCGGGGAGGGGCTCATGAAGTCCTACCCCTTATTGAGAAGGCAATTGTTGATTGTTGGAGGAGGGAGATGTTTTTTCAGAGATGTGGTCCTTGAAGGTTACTCACGCTCTAGTAGCTGGTCCTACATCCATGCACATGCAGGCAGCACTAAATGTATGCAGTCGGTTTAAAGCATAATGAAAGCATATGAAGTTGGGAGAGAAGTCATAGAGGGATAGGGAAGAAATGGTCAGGAAAAGAATGTGGGTACACATTCACAATACACTCAAATGATACGTAATCCCATGGGATTTATATAAGTTAAACATATTGCTATTTATCATTGCCAAGTTATGAAAGCTTGAAAAGATTGGCATTATAATCTATCTGAGATATGATGCTCTAGTATCACATGGAAATACCATAAACATCACCGTACAGGAGAGAAAATGAGAATGAAAACTGACTAATACTTTAATATGAAAGTTTAACTTCTTGTACAGAGTGCCAAAAAGAAGTTTTTGAAGAAGTGGTCACTTTAGTGAGAAAAGCCTACGGTGATCATTGGGGACTAATAGTGATTGCAAATTGATACCATTTAGCAAAAGCTTTCTTGACAATCATCAATCATCAATCATTTAATGATGCCCGTCATTCACATTTTGTTTCTTCAGAAAGTGCTTCATTCAGAATGTTATGTCTCTAGTGACTAGTCTGTGGTCTAAACTAGAAAATATATTTAACACAAAAACTGGACTTTTCTCCTTGCTTCGAACAAAACAAAACGAAACAACGAAACTTAGAGTAAATAATGATAACTGGCACGTATAGAACAATAGAAATATATTCCCAAAGGTTTGTCTCTATATGAAGCCTTTGAAATATTCTTATAAATTATTAGTTGAGGAGAGTTAAAATATTAACCCAGGAGTTATTCACTTAAGTAATACCATTAGCAAGAACATATTAAAACAACTAAAATTAATAATGTACAATAGATTTACCTATATTGAAAGACATTTGAGTCAATGAGTTGTAGACATGTCCATTTTCTGTTCCTTAAATGGAAACAGTGACCTTCAGAACTAGAAAGCATGCAGTTCTAAAACTTATCTGTTCAGTTAGGTAAAGGAGATTGTGCTACCATGGCTTTCTACACTTGATCTTAGCCAATGGTTTTCTAAAGAACAAATACGACTGGCTTTTATTTCACTCTCTTATAGTTTTAAGAAAGGCACGCATGCCTGTGACCTTTATCAGGTACTTTGCCTATCTTTTTTTTTTAACCTTTTATAGCTTGTGATGTTTAATTATAAGAATATGAATTCACATGAATATAAAGCTACATCATCATATCTATGTTACTTATTTTGACACATTTAAACACACTCAAGATCCCAATCAAAATTGTGTATTTCTGATGTTATCTTCTCAAAACAAATATTTTGTAGTTTCTTGACACCCAATTACATATCAAAACATATACTGCAATAAAATAAACGTATGATGTTGATAGGTTAAGCTGATATACCTGAAGATTTCTCTCATCATATCTCACACCTTCACCTCCTCCCACCTAGCCCAATGGAAAAAATGATAAAGTATGGTTTTAGAATCTGTGTATAATATGTGTAGATCAAACATAGTAAAATTTTCAAGTAATTCCTCGTTGTTTGATATTGGATTTAGGAAATATTTCTAAGTCGTCCAACAGCGTCTCTGACCATCCTTTCCCTCTCCCTTGGTCATTCTACCTTTCCCTCTCCCGGATGAGAAAGCTCTTGGTGTCACAGTCACATCTCAGCTTGTCTAATGTCCCTACTCTGTCTCCACTATGCTCTTTGTGTCCCATGAGTCTTTCCTTCATTTATTTGCCTGCTGTATTTCCTCAGTTCAAGATTTCCAATGCTAAGTGGAAAACAACTTGCTGGAGTCCAAGGCAAAGAAATTTATATTTTTCAAACTTGGTTTCATTCATGGTTAGTGTTTGCAGCACTTCTCAACCTGTGGGTCACAACACTTTCACAGGGGTCACTTACGACCATCAGAAAACACAGATGCTTACATTATAATACACAACAGTGGCAAGAATACAATTATAAAGTGTCAGTGACAATAATTTTATGTTTGGGGGGATCACCGCAACATTAGGAACTGTATGAAAGGGTTGCAGCATTAGGAAGATTGAGAACCACTGCAAACATATGTAATATTTAATAAGCCTCTGTTTCTTAAAGCTGGGATTTCTTAGATCGTGGATCAATATTCTCATCTTTATTATTTAGTCCCAGAATTGGTCAGTATAGTAATATATAGCACCATTGAAAGCGAGTTTTGGTGGTTTTACATTTAAGGTCAGTGGATGTTGCCAGTCATATGCAATTAAACAAATAAAAATTCTCAAGGTTGACCAAAGCATGTTGTTAATGGCTTATTGGAGACCCATATCTATGATGAGAAAACAACAAAAGTATCCATTGATGGGGAATCATGTGGTCTCCTTCAGAAAGGAAAAGTGCAGAACTGTGGAGTCACTGTCTGCGACTCTGCATCAAAGTAGAGCTTTCTGGCAATCAATTTAAATGCTTAAAATATTTGAAAACATATACAATCATTCTAAAATGTGGAAACTCTCAAAAAACATTTTGATTCTCACACACAAAGACTGCTCCCACCCGCACAAAACAGGCCCAGAATAGTGAAAGCTGAAAAATTTGAGTGATTTGAATATTGACTTTCTCAGGCTGTGGGGGTGGGGCAGGGATATTTACTCTGTTAATGTTCAGAATGTCAATTTTCTTGTAATTTCAAACTGCCAAAAAAATCTGGCTTTTTTATTTTTGTACGAATACATCAAATTGAAGAATGTAAAAATCTGTGTTTATTAACCATTTACACACAAAATGAAGGCAATCCAAACCCAGAAATGACCAAATTTGATTTGTCTTGTTTTCTGCTTTACTTTGCTTAAGTCCCTGTCCTTTTCAGAAATAGAACACACTCAATCCATTCTGACAAAACTTATTTGTCTACTCTCAGTCAGGAAAAAAAGTGAGAAATTGGTTAGCTATTAAACCCTTGTAACCAACAACTCTGTTCTCTCCCAGATTCCAACCTCTCCCAGCCAGCCACCCACTACCACTTCTCCAAGAGAGCAACTCCCATAGAATGATGGCTTTGTAGGGCACAGGACTTGGGACACCCTAGTCAGGCACCACAATGAGCTTTATTGACTGTGGGATTTCTAACATCCACCTGTGGAAGTAGCTTCAGGCTTTAGTCTTACAACTGGGCCAACCAACAAATGTGTGCCTTTACCTTTATCTCTTATTTTTATATCTTCATACATCCCCTCTTCAACTAGTCTAAATCACCTCACTCTATTGCTCAGGAGGAGAGATAAATCTACTTATTCTACACTACCTGCTTCTGAACCTAAAACGAACACTTCAGACCTTAGTGTCAAAAAAAAAAAATAGTAGGGAAGCTGAAATTTGCACTTAAAATTGGTTGTCAAGTAAGCGGACTGCCAGGATTTAAATGAGATTGGTATTTGTTTGAGTTTCGGTTTGGTCTTCTAAACTGTATAGTGAAGAGTCAGGAGAGTCTCAGGTCAGCCTGGATTATATAGCCCTTTTGCAGGAGAACCGTGCCTAAAAAACTTTATTAAAAAAATGAAAAGTAAAAATAAAAGTAACCAAAACTGTTTCCTAACCTTAATTTATTGGTTATTATGAATAGCAGAGCCTGTGCTCAAGCAAGGAAATATGAAAGAATAACATAAACAAACAAAACACTTGCCAAATGTCCTTGTTCTAAATCCAACTATATGCATTATATATTATAAATTTATTATATATAATGCATATATTATTGACATCAGGGTGATTTGGTGAAATTGGTCTAATTCTTCCCTTTAGTGTTTTTCTTGGCTGCAACTCAACTTCAGAGGGAAAGTAAAAGTTCCATTGGCTTATCCCATAATTCTTGCTTGACCCATATATTATGCTAGTGCAAGCCTAAATCTTTTGAGATGCTTATAAAGCTCTTTAGGGGAAATTTTGCCACCCTTGATTGAAATACCTACAGATGCACACATAGCTTCCTCTAGAGACCTGCCTCCTGCCTCTCTGTGCTTTGTGCAGTGGAATGGTTTCTTCCATTGCAGCCGAAGAGCTCAAATCACCATCCTTAGAAAGGAGTGTCATGTAGGTTGAGAACGTCGAATTTGTCCTCGGCCGCCAGTTCTAGCTATTTGTAATAATTTATGAGATGTTTGGTTATTTAAAAAGTAAGTAAATCATGATCGTTTCCATCTAAAATAAGACAGCTTGATTTCAAAGGATGTGTTATGTTTAGAAGGCAAGACTTCAGAGCCATAAACATGGGCTACAGGGACAGCTTGGGCTTGGAGCTGTTCAGCATCCCACGCTCTGACCCTTTGATTATCCCATTGAACAGGATTGAGCATGCGAATGACTTAGTCATCCAGTTACTGTGATGAGTCATGGATGGCACTATACTTTGTACAATGTCACTAACTATTTAAATAGACTTATTTCCAGAGTGCAAGTACGATTACATGAACTACCTTGGGAAGACTGAAATGATAGAACTGTAATCAAACACATAAAAATATTGCCATTACTTCTGCAGCAGGGGAGGAGTGAAAACTCTGTTATATATTCATATTCCTGGGCAGTTTATTCTCTAGGTAAAATAAGTTACATTGAGTTTTACATAAATTTAATTCTATGGTATGCTTATAATAAAGACTGGGCAAAGTTATTGTTAACTTATATTATTATGACATATAGGAACAGGACAAGAATATATTCATATTTTAGAAAATAGAATTTTGTCATTAATTAGGGTGTAATAAATATGTAAAAAGCTGTTACTTAGTTTTTCTTCTGATTGGAAATCAATAAAGAGTGACTTCTAATCCAGTTACACAGTTCTTTAAATAGCAAATATATATTTGAGCATTACTTGTAAAAGGACTAAATTTATTTTCATACAAACATTAAGAGAAAGTCTATGATTAAACTCTTACAAATGAGTATATAGCAATAAGTAAATTGCAATATTAAAGTAAGGCTCGAAAGGAATCAGAAATAGCTTACTGTGACATTTAAAGTCAATGCTGTATCTCAAGGAAGACATGAGATCAGCCCTCAAGCTTATTTTAGAGAATGAAAGGTAAGAAGCAGAATTGTTTTCCTTCTCCTTTGTCCCACTTTGGGAAATGCACTCTCACTATGTAGCCGTGGGTGGCCCGAGACTCCAAAGATCTTCCTATCTCTGAGTGTTGGGATTAAAAGGTTTGAAACTATGCCTGGACAAGAAGTAGTATGTTAATCGTGTTCAGAATACTCTAGAAAGAGAACAAGGGAAAAGAACAGCACACTCTGGTGTTAGTCTTTAAACTGCACTGGGAAACACACACTCGGTGTTGAGTTTAAGCTAGCTGCTTTCTTACCCAGATTGAAATGTGCAGAAGCCCTCAGTACAGTGTCCCTCTCTCGCCTCAAGTGACCATTACCCTCACAGACCTGGTATGTGTGAAAGGAGCACATTTGATGCTTTGAGTTTTCTGTGGAAATACTATAGGAGGATGAAAGGTATGATTTTAATTCGTAGCAAATATGTAAAACAGGATTTCAGGGCTGGAAATTATTTATGAAAATGCAGACTTTAGAATTATTATTTTGTTTCGATGTGATTTTGAATTAAATTAGAAAAAACTTAAAGCACCCTAGTTTGATTCTTGAAATGGGCAGTGAGTCTTTATTGCATGGAAACTCTGGATTGGGGGGGGGTCAAGCTAGCCACATATATCAGCTTTTTCCTTTCTTACTATAGTTGTGAGATTCAAAGCAGGGACTTGCTATTTACCTCCCTTTATGCAAAAGTCTTACAAGATTGTCAACTAGATCAGACACGAGGACTGGCAAGGGAGTTTAGGAATAGGGAAATCATTGCTTACCAGCCCAACCCCACTAACTCATGTTTCCATGTGAACTCTGGTTTATTGGTAATGCTTTTTCCTTCTGGCTTAGAGTGTTTCCAGTGTGGAACTTTGTTATGCTCCCAAATGTCTCTGTCATCATAGCTCTAATTAGCATGTATTGGTGACCATTTTCTACTGGAAGGAATTAAATGAGAAAAATAAAAACAAAACCAACACACTCATTTTATGCTGCGTTACATAACAATGGCTCAGAACCCAGTAGTTTATGAATGAAATAAAGATACTTTATTTATTACACAGGCACTTGGATATTCACATGCCCAACACAGCTGATACACTTAACAGCTACGGAAACACGCACAGAAGTTGTCTGCTTGTAGGCTCAGGAGAGAACTTCCTCTGTGCCAAGGTGAATGAGTGCATTAACAATTTTTCCTTCACTTTCCTCTAAGCATTTCCAGATTTTACACGTCAAATAGTATTCAACAAGAAACTGATCTACATTCCAACTGGTACGCTAACTTGAATTGTGAGCAGTGTAAACTTTTATCACAATGCAACATATTTTATAGTCATGCTTGAACAGATTAGGTTAGTAGCATGCATTCCATTCTGCAATATGAATACTGTTAAACTATTTTCCAACAAAAGTCAAAAGGCGCCCAGTGCATAGAAAAATACAAATCACTATAGTCGATATAATAGGAGACTGATCTTGGGACTTACATGGTGAAGATGAAATCCTAAAATGCCATGCCCACAAAAGCACATTAAAAAGGGATAAACATGTTTCATTAGACAATCTCTAAAACTTAAGGACGAGAGGTTTAAATTTGGGGGACGTTCTTGTAGTGTGCTTTGAACGGGGCCTTTCTGCTCACCTCCTTCTGGCTTGACTGGTCCATCGGACATCACCTTCCTGAGGGCTAGCTGGCTTTGGTCTTGGCTGCCATTGGCTGGTGGAGGCAGATTATCAGACTGAGTTCTCTGAATGGGGAGGACGCCTGCTATGCTGTGTCTGTGCTGCTTCCTGGCATGATTACACTGACCGCTTTTATGTGCTGCTGTGGCCGTGTGGGTGAAATGGAAACCCAGAGTGTATGCTCAGATGGAACCAGCTTAAATGTGACTCATGCAAACAGAAGTGTGCTTTTGCTCTGTTTAAACTGTGTTGTCAGATGCCAAGACGATACCACATGCACAGCACTGAAGGGGATTAAAACTGGCTGTTTCCTGGGGAATGAGGGCTTAGGGGGTGAGGAAGACGACACACGGTACCTCCATGGCCTGGCCGAAGCTTCTCAGAGGTGACCGTGTGCCGAGAGCCAAGTTTTTTTTTTATAGAGTTGTGTCAGAAAACTTCATGAATGAAAGCTCGTCGATTAATGGCTAGACTTTAATTGACTAAAACTACTAGACATGGCACTTCTTGACTTTGAAAACATTCCACTGATAAGAAGAAAAAAAAAACAAGAATTTGTAAACTCTTTTATTCTGTACAAAGTGTGATCCAGCAGGGTGGACCAGACAGTGACCCTCACGGAGATTAAGCTGCCCTCCTCACATCACTGAATATGCATAGGAAAAAAAATGCGTAGTTTCGAGACTACGAATTCCTGCACGTGTTCTTCCGGAGACGCACATGGAAAGCTCCTTCCTGTAACGTTCTTTTTTAGACAGTGCTCCAGGTGGCTTTTCACCCTAGGTTCTAGAATTTGACCGTTGGTCTCATAAGCATCTGCTTAAACGTTAAACGTTTCAGGTCCAAGTATCATTGCTAACCTGATGTAAACGTGTGTGTGTGTGTGTGTGTGTGTGTGTGTGTGTGTGTGTGTGTGTGTGTGTGTGTCCATGGTTGCTTCCCTGGGGAGAATGCTAGAAAGCTGGCAGTCCCTTGTGCTTATAGTTCCTGTGTTCTAAAGGAGAAGGAAGTGCACACACAAAAAGACACACAACGCTGCTTTGCCTGCAGGCTTCACAGACACGGCTACCAAATACTGTGAACCGGGTTGGATGGACGGTGGAAACAAAGGAGAAACAGCCAGTTTTATTGCAGTCTATGAAAATTAAAAAAAATAAAAAAAATAAAAGAGAGAAAGTAAAAGAAGAGCATATTTATATGTGTTGATACTGTTCTTACACAGACAAAAGGACAGAGAACAGAGTGAGCAGGGGATGCCAGAAAACAGAAAGCAGACAGGGAAAGACAGCAGGAGAGGAAGGCAACGGATGAACATTAAGCTGCCATGCTGAGGAATTTATTTGCGTCTTTTACTTGGTTGAATGCGGAGTTGTTGCACAGCGGCTTCAGCTGCGGCTATGGCCGCCCCTGCATCTTCCAGGTGGGTCTGGGCGACACTGGTTTTGCTTTGACTGCGAGATGGTCCGTGAGATCGGAGGTGGCCTTCAGATGAAGATTTTGAGCTCCCAGGACTACTGTGGGACTTCTCAATGGTGGGAACCTGCATGTCTGATGACAAAGGGATAAAAAAATGAGTTAAAGTTGCTTCATCGTGCCTTGCTGTAGAAGTCTAGTCTACATGCAATTGGAAACAGTCTAAGGTTTACATTAATGCTGTCTCTCCGCCATTTGTGCCACTCCACACAACAGAGTAATGCTATTAAACACTTAGAAAACAAGTCAGGGGAGGAAGCAAAGGGAGGTCAGTCTGGAGAAGAAACTCATTTATTAAGAAGAATGAGTTCTCCGGTGACAGTACAGACCAGGGACATCAACATGGCCCTCGGTTGCAGCACAGGCCGCGGACAACATCGCCCCCAGTGGCAGTATGGACTAAGGACTTTGACATGGCCTCCAGCACCACAGACAACGCAAGACTGCTGAAGTTCCAATTTCATGCTGCTTGCTGGAGGCTGCATGGGTGTTCTTGGTTTGTGCTGTCCCAGAAACCCCGTGGAAGTCCATGATTCTGGCTGCCCCTGATTGTAAAGGGCAAGGAAGCGTCTCTTGCAGTGGTATGGACGAATGTAGACTCAAAGTTGAGAATGAGAGATGTAGAAGGCTTTTGTGATACCCGCCTCTCCTCCTCACCCCCCAAAGAAACAGTCAATGTAGGAAGCCATTGAAGAGAACTCTCAAAAATTGTGATAGGGATACTGACATGTAGCTCCTCACATTCGATAGCTTCTGGAGGTGTGAGAGCGTGTGTGTGTGTGTGTGGGGGAGACGGGGGGTGGGAAGGATCAGTTTTCTTTACGGAACTGGGCATTGGGAGTTTGATCATGTTTCAATGAGTATTTGAGCAACAGAAATTGGACCTGGTGTATCTTTTTTTCTTTCCTTATTATTTTTTCTTTTTTTCACCTTTATTCTTTTTTGTGGAAGAGTATGCAAGGGGCTGGACCTGGGAGGACTAGGAAGTGGGGTGGGGTATATTATGTGAAACTCCCAGATAATCAATACAGTTTGTTAGGGTAAAAAAGGAAAATGAGTTCTTAAAAGCCTCGGGTACGAATGTCTCAGCTCTCCCCTTCCATACCAGCTCTGCTTATTGTAGTAGAGGTTAGTAAAACACAGTGGGTTTACTGAGCCTTGGGACGTGCTTAAGTAAAAACAGAGCGAGATTCTGAGTTAGCAGTAGAACTTACTAAAGTATAAATAATATAGAATCATTGTCTCGGGGAACTAAGACCGTATAGATGGGGAGAACACACACACACACACACACACACACACACACACACACACACAGAGAGAGAGAGAGAGAGAGAGAGAGAGAGAGAGAGAGAGAGAGAGAGAGAGAGATTGAGATTGAGAGTGTATGTCAGTTATCTTTCATAATGTTTAGCACGGCGAAGTTGAAGTGGCTTAAGTGGAATACAATCCCAATCTACAATACATCCTCAGAAACCATCTTCAGCATTTTTCTTTGTGGTCAGCAGTTCTTAGTTACATTAACTCAATGGCCTATTACAGGTGACAGCAGCTTCTCGCCACCCAGAACACCGTAACACAATCTCCCCGCTTTTGGTGCACACGGAAGCATTTTCAGAAGGCAACAGCGCTCACTAATCACCTTTAACACTCACAAATATTAATGTATCCTGCCACCACAAGTTTATCTCATACTCTGCTTGGTGAATATATGAGTTATGGGGAGGATTAGCTATGCTGTAGAACAGCAATTTAAAAAATTAAAGGGACAACCCATTGTTACAGAAATGCTGTGCATATTGCCAAACACTGTGCATGTAACATTATTAGTAGTTCAGATCCAACGTTTAGGAAAGACTTGAAGAATTTGAGTTGCTGTTTGTTTTGGTAACATGGAGAAAATGCTCCTCAAAGGATAAGTAAAAACAGGATACAAAAATTTTGTTTGTAGACTGACTATATGAGAATTCAGAGATTGAAAAAAATGAAAAAGAATATACTTAATGGTCATGCTTTCAGTAAATCTAAAAGAGGGAACTTTATACTCTTTTTGAGATAGATCAGTGAATTTTCTGAAATCCTATCGTTATGGGTTTTATGAACCAGAATTACCTCATGTAGCCCAATATAATCTTCAAAAAGTAAGGAAACGAAGATGGCCAGGCTGACACCTAAGAATATGCTGAGATGTGCCTAGAGCTCCTTTCTTCCTAATCCAGAGCTTCCTTTTTATGATACCACAGTAACTTTCCCAACAGAACCCAACTTTACAGTATCCATTGAACACAGAGGCACTCATGTCCACGAAGCTACTGACTGAACAAACAGAAACACAGTGGTGTTCTACTTGAAATATCTCCTACCCTTGGATGGGTCAGGGAAGATACCGTGGCTTCTGCTTTTGATCACAGAGGGCTTTGGGGACTGCTGGCTATTTTGACTGGAGTGAGACTTGCCATGGTCAATGCTCTCAGTCTGTTCTTTCAGAGGATACCACCGAGGAGTGTTGTCCAGATGAGATGTGCTAGATAAATCAATCAATACCTGGGAAAGGACGATGAAGAGGTAAAAAGGGGGGACTGGGCTATACGCGGTGTATTAGTGTTTCTGTGAGCTCGAACATAAACAGGGATATGACCTGACGTTTAAACACGGCCTTAACAATGGTGATGTCGGCCTCCTCAGTTTTTGTTTCGCTTACCTATTTTTCTGTTTCCTATTTATCTACTTTTCTTCAGCCACAATACTGAGAATTATGCTTCGTGAACCCAAGATGCTTAATAAATTTGTGATTAAACTGAACTACACACTGTCTTTGACCATTCCCTAATTTACTGGAGTAGCATGAAAAAAAGACCAGAGTCGTAAGTTAGACTTTTCTTTCTGAGACACAAGTTGTTTTGGGTTGTTCTAGAAAATAATTTTTACTTCAGAAAATACATATGATTTTAATCAGAAGATGGACAAGATAATGAGAAGAATGCACAATTTGCAATTGCTACCTTATTCCTTCATTTTAAAACACACTTTGCTGTTTTAAATAGATGTGACTGCAAACTGATGATGAGAAAATACTGTATAATGGTTTATCTGGTATTTTCCCCTTTTTTAATGGTTCAAAAATACTGTATTTTTTATAGTCATGGGTATCATAAATTTTATAAATATGATGTAGATAAATGATCTAGGTTCATAGAAGAAAAGGAGTAAATTAAGTCTTCACTAAGTCAATACTTTGAAATATGTCTGTAAACCAAACATAAAGATATATTCTGGATTAACTTTGCATAAATGAGTGTTAGTGTCAGTGGCTGAAATAGGGGAGCATACATCTCATATATTTTACATATATAAGCATATATAGATATATAATTTAAGTAATGAGCATTAAAGAAACCACTTAGTTTATAACATTATTGATGGAAACACCTGAACTTGTGTTCACTCCTCCAGATTCCATTCTTAGTCACATTGTAATTTAGATTTATGGCTTTAAATAAATTAAAAAGTACATCAAATGGTAGATTGAAAACTACTTGTTAATGTTCTGGTCACCTATGCAAAAAGTAACTCACTAAACTAAACTTGCCGGTTTAAAGACTTTGTCCAGGAATGGCTATTGAGTAAACTCAAGAAATTTACTTTTCATTTTGCTTTAACTTGTCCCAGATAGCGACAATACAAAAAACAAAATCAAAAACAAACAAACAAACAGGAAATCTAGACTTACCTCTCCAAGGAAGTCGTTGGAAGAGAATCTATCATAATCCCAAACTGTCACCTCCAAGGTCTTCTTCATGAGCTGCATTCGGACACAGCAGTCATCAATCCATGTTTCCAACACTCATTTCAGCATATTCATAGATGATACCTTGAACTCTCTCATTTATTAGAATACTTGGTATTTTATTTAAGACTGTTAAATATTGTGTAACATTTTAGTGATCAATTTGTAGTTCAATCTAGTGTTTGATTATAGGAAACCTCATTGTCTTGCGAGCAAACTGGTCACACTTATTTTTCTATCTGCACTCCTCATTTAATAAGAAGCAGTCTACACTCCTTAAACATATGAAAGCATAAATCTAAGGTATTTAAATTTTTCTTCTCCTCAATCGTTACCCAAAATGAAGCATTGGTTTACTTTTGCAGAATTTAACTTAAAGAACCCAAATTAATACTACATATTCAGAATCATCTTCCAGAGAAAAAACCAGAAACCTCATTTTGAAAGATATATTTTTGTAAATTATCTTGCATGTAAAAGTTTCTGTTTTCATTCATAGTAAGTGAAATGCATGAACAAATGAAGCTCAACAGTTTGAACTATCAGTTCCTACTGATGTCCATGGAAGTTGTGGAATTCACGTTTTTTAAATTAAAAGATATGTCCACTAATATAATCTTGTCTAGAACCACTTGTTTTTGGATTCAAAGTTTTATGATAATCATCGTTACACCATCTTCTATAAACATTAGTTTTCTCCTCTTGGTAAGCTTTAATTTGTAGAAATGTAGTTCTGCATCTTTTCTGGGTAGAATAAACAAAGACACTTTATATATCTTATCCCTTTCGATTTTCCTTCTGAAAAATCAAAATACAGCCGGTTGAAAGTATTTCCCACCAACTTGTAAATCTGACTCGGTTTATTGAAAGTTTTAAGCTTTAAATTGTTCTAGGATTCTCATTTCAGTAAACTCAGTTCCTGTTTTGGCTACTTTGTCTGCTTTACCTTACCTTTGAACTCCACTCAGCCATTACCGCTGCATAGGTTTCTCATGTGTCTTTAACGAACTCGTGCTGTGTTTGGAAAACCTTGATGTAGACCCTGAGTCCTCCACAATACTGTCATCACCGCACTCACATCACACAGTGGTCGTCTGCATAACAGTCACTACATACCTGCTCCATGGAAATACTTTTATAAATTACTGTTTGATTCCACTCAGGATTAAGACTTTTCTGGACATATTTCGTCCTTCTCTTGTACTCAGCACTAAATTGGAAGAGAAGAAAAAGTTATTTTGGCATTTTTACCTTAACTGATCACTTCACACTCAAACTGAAGGACACACAGCGTTTGCCAGGTCTTTGGCCTCACATCACTGTGCGGCCATCTCATCTTCTAGTTAGGAATTCAATCTTAAACGGAACACACCATGACAGTTGGAAAATACATGGGCTGTCTGGAGTTTTGCCTGCAGTACTGAGCATGCTCTTAAAGAAACTCCTGAGCATTTGAAGCATACTATTACGTTTTCCTGAATGTGGGAGATGTTTACATTAATTATATATAACATTGATATCTTTTTGCTTCCTAAATAATAATATAGCCTCGAGCCTTCTAAGAGTTTTACCTCCAATCAGCTTTGTCAGCAAAGCAAAATTGTCTTTTACCCCCTAAAACATAGTGATATTGAGAGAAGGCTTCTGTGGAACGTGGGTGTGATGTGACCATTAGCTGGTGGTTGCCTGAGTTATGATCCCTCAGCTGCATAGCTGGTTTGGACCCAACTCGGGCCACATTAGAGCCTGTTTTGTTTTGATTTTGAGAAAGAAAGTAAGAATAAGGCAGTAATTGCATTTACAGAGAAAAGGAAGACAAATGGTTCTTACAACGTGAGATTTCAAATCTTCCCCAAAGGGATATGGAAATTCCCTCTAAAATAATGGCATTTACAAGAGTTACAAAGCAGGTTTGAACGTCGTGTGCCTCTAGTTTATGTCAAAATTAAAGTTAGTTAATAATTCATTCATTGCAATTTGGGCCGTTTCAGTAAACCCCTAATTCTTCCATGGCCTCTGAGTAATTAGAAACTAAATGCATACTATATATTTAACAACTTATACTAAAAACCTGTACAAATTAAGTTTAGCCGCATATGGACAGCTAGCATGGGCCAGTGGCTAGACTAGGGAACAGCTGACTGCTATCTCTGCTTAGCAGATGGTGATCTCGCGGGCAAAGCCTTTCTTTGACTTTGTCTTTTCCTGAATTTTCCGTCTTAATTCACATCTCATTGACTAAACATTTTATTTCTGGTAGGTGCCATTCATTTACTAGGACGTCCTGTTACTTGTCTAAAAATTACAAATTACCTTTCCTTAAAGACAGCCAAGAATCCATACCCCTCCCACTCCAGGAGAATCGAATGCTATTATTCTGTGAATAATCTTGAACATGGTGATTTCTGAAAGCCACCATGTAATAGGTTGCGAAATTTGAGCCATGGCGTTGTGAGGTTGTCACCAAACCTCACATGTCAGACATGATGAAGTGATTCTAGTGTTTCCTCATTCTAAACATCTTATTTGAGTGTACGAAAAGAAGAACAGGATTTGATGAATGCCATTCAAGGTAAAGTATAGATGCTTTGGAAGAAATGCTTACAAAATGATTTTAACAATCAGAATTACCAGGAGATTATGAGATTATACATATATTTTGCCCATACCTTTATCAATATTTAGTGAAGTTTAAGATATTATACATGCACCCAGAGTTTTTCAGTTTTCCATAATAGTGCTTTTATCCCAGAGAATTTCTCTCACGTGTACAAAAGAAATGTATTTAAGAATATTTATCACAATATTATTTATGTTAAATTAATAAATGAATAAATAATGCTTGTACATTCAACCAAAAAAAATTAAGCAACAGGATAAATTTAATCAAAATCTTGAAAATGTTTTTTGTTTAAAGTTTTGTAGAAAGATAAACAGGTCGAAGTTAACCTATCATGTGAGTTTAAGATCATTTTAAATAATAGTATAAATTAGTTAATATGCTTGTACGTAAGACACAAATGTCAATATCACAGAAAAACTTTAGGAGGTATAAATATTAAATTCCATCTAGCTAATGCCCCAGGTGGACAAGGTAGTGGTTTTAAGGACTCCAAGTGTACACGTGATATATCTTCTATTGTAAAATCAAATGAAATAACTGAATGTTCAGATGATAACTGCCCAGCATAGGCCCTTTTAAGGTGTAACTTTCAGTAAACTTGAAAGGTTCTGATTCCCGAAACTGGAAATTTCTGGGCATGGTATGTCTCTTTGTCTTTTTTTTTTTTTATGACGGCGTGGGAACGATCAATGCGAACACTTTCCAGTTAGCAGCCGACACTGCCGAACAGAGGGAAATGTTCCCCTATTAGTCTGGTGCACGTAAGCCAAGCACAGACTTAGAGACTTTTACATTTTTGTGTGACATGGACTTAGTTATTGAGGTGGTGGAATCAAGGGACTACCACAGCAAAGATAAGATACAAAATTTGATGATAACCAGCAATATTACTTATTAAAGCTCTAAAATACTGAATATACATTCATATTATATATATAATTTAAGACAGGCATAAAGTCAAATGCAAGCATGCTCTTTAATTAAATTACAGCTATGCCTAAAACTACAACCAGTTATAATGCTGCCATTTTCCAATCCCTGGGTTTCATCAGTCCATAAAATATGAATAAATTCTAAAAATTTCACATCTACATTTTGTACTTCTTGTCACTTCTACAGCTAGAAGAATTATTAAATACCAGTTCTCTATCAGAAACCATGCATCGCTATCATGAAGGACAACTGTAGTGGTGGTATAATTAGGATTATATATTGTTTTCGTATTGAAAAGCAGCTCCTAGTCACATTGAAATAATAAGTCACCTTAGGTCCTGACTGCTTCCTAGGCAGGCAGAGTTCTAACTGCTTTGTATGTGTTAACCCACTGAATCTTAACGGCTTCCTTAGAGAACAGGCTTCACTTATTATCTCATTTAATAGCTAAGAAGAATTGAAGCTTAGGCTCTAAGCTTTAGAGGAATTAAGTTGTCCTAGTAAGGCTGCATGGATATGAGGTGTTAGGATCCGGATTTAAGTATGAAAAGTTCCTATTCTTTACTCTTAAGTGTGTTCTATGAAATTCACTTATGGAACCTATCCAAAAGCATCACTTGTTCATCTGTTTTCTTTGTAGGCTTTATTAGCTAAACCGTGCACTTTGTCTCCCCAATACAGAGTTCTTACACCTTAATTTACACATAATACTAGTTGTTATTACAACAGAAGAGATTAGAACATGGTTAGAGCTGCACGGAGATATTCTGAATGGCATGGGGTATGTAAATTCTGTGTTACAATGGGGATGAATATTAAAGGCATTTATTTATCTGTTAACAGAGACAGAAGTCATCTAAGCTGGTACAGATTAAAAATTATATTAATAAAATATCATGGTCTTATTGAATTTGATCCTCCAATTCTGTTCAGATTCAAGCCCTTTTCAACAGCTTTATTTTTTGTTGGGGAAAATAATTTTTATTATCATTACCCAGCTTGTCTGCTTTGTAATGTTCTACAAAGGATATGCATAATATTTCTTTCATGGATTAATAGATGAAAATAACTGTACAAGCTGATGCACAAAAGTACACAGGACATCAGACACAAGAAAAATCTGTGTATGAAGTTTTATGCCACCTGAAACTTTTATATTTATTTATACTTATTTTCAAATATATATTTGAAATGTAGAGTTCATGAATTAACAAGTATTCTGCTTCTAAAGTCCTGCCAAGTTAAATGGAAGTGAGTTGAACCTCGTTTGCAAACATTATCACTAGTATCACTGTCTGATATTTATAAAACAAAATCATATTTTTAAATGAACAAAATGTGACACCCATGTAGCTTATGATGCTAGTAGCTATTTGGTAAGCAAAGGCCTTAAATAAGTATAAGTCTATGAAATCCTAAACTGTTCCCATTTGGGACTGCACTCATTCCATGTATTGAAGATGTGCAGCCGAAACCCATTCTTTGTGTGTGGATTTGTGATCCTGCCATTTCATACCGAGCACCAAGATGCGAAAAACTTATTTGCTTCGAAGTCTTGCAGCATTTTTCATCACCCGAGCTACAGCTGGCTTCATCTCCACTCTTAAATCCCGTAACTCCCTACGTCGATAGTCTGCTCCTTGTTTCTAGAACTCAGTGTCCTCATTCCAGCGGTCTAGGATTTGTTGCCTTCTTTCTTGATGGAGCCTCTCCCCCTTCTTCTTGCTCAGGAAACAGCAGCTTGTAGCCGTGCACAGCTCTGCACAGCTCTGCACAGCTCTACCTGGGCATTAGCAAGCATGGACCTTTTTAAAAAGCTTTGGTAGCTAGCTGAGGGATCATTTGTGTTCTCACACAAGCACAGCAGTGCTCAGAGCAGAACTCCAGAGTCTGCAACTGTGAAGCCACTTGTTTTGTTTATTTTTTTAATATATATATTGTATGCTCTTGTTGTTCTTATAATTTCTTTCATCTTTCAATCTCAGGTTTCCTAGGTGTCTGTTGCTTTCTTTTTGCCTCTCAAGGGAGGTGGACTGAGTGTCCTGTTTAGGCTTCAGCCAATCTTCTTGACTTTCCAAATCTCTTCTTTCCATTCCCATCTTGGCACATTTTCTAGTTCTGAGCTTGTGTCTGGATCCTGATTGAATGCATTCTCGTCCATCATTTTCCAGCCTTGCTTCTAGATCTCGGATTCTTGTTTCTGATTCTGGGTTGAGACTATTTTGACCCTTATCCCTGGACTGAGACTTCTTCTCTCTTTGTGGAGACTTTCATGATGAGATGTAGATATTGAGTGACTTCTTCCTCAGGATGACTTCTGTTCTGTGCCATTGTCTTCATTTCCAGATGGATTTACTTGCTCCCTTATTTACTAGAAGAATGTTCTTTGTCGTTGTGTTTTCTGTCTTAGTGCAGTCACCTTTGGATCATGTTCTCCTGCTTTTATTATGAACCGAGCCTCCTCTTTGGCCGTCTGAGCGTCTTCAGCTCATCCTCTTCACACGTTTGCTCACTCTTTGCTTCTCTAGTGCCCCACCTTGTGTCTACGTCCTTCATGATTGGACTCTGGATTATGATCTTGCCTAACAATGTTTTGAGGCTCTAGAAGAAAGGAATATGCTTCAAGGTTTCCTTTACTTTCTCTGTCTGGGTATGTCTTTCCTGGGACTACTCATCTTGTTCTGTATCAGTAGCCTCAGGACCTAATTAACCCTCTTTAGTGAAAATATCCTCTTGATGTAGAGGTACAAAAAGCAAACACAAACAAAAAAACCTACCTTCCCCTCCCCCAGAAAACCAAAACATGCTCTGCCTCTCAGTGTTTATCCCCTGAGCTCCAGAGCCTTGGAATCACATATACTTACCATCATTTCCAGCCAAATACAGTCCTCAGTTGAATTGTGGTAGATTTAAGTGATAGTTAATGATAGGTTGGAGTCTTGGCTGCTAGGGTAGCAGTATCCCTGCTTGCCACACCCAACAACAAAGGCCAATAGGAAGCTTTCCTACAGACTACACTCCACAGGAAACAAAACACAAAGCTAAAAAACTCGTTTTCTTCTTTTGAGACAGGGTTTCTCTGTGTAGCCCTGGTTGTCCTGTAACTCTCTTTGTAGATCAGACTGGCCTCGAACTCAGAGATCTACCTCCCTCTGCTCCCAGGTGTTGAGACTAGAGGCATGGGCCACCAGTGCCAGGCTAACACCATTTTTATTATTTAAGAATTTCAAATACATATACATATACATACACCCCCCCCCCCCCCATATATATATATATATATATATATATATATATATATAGAGAGAGAGAGAGAGAGAGAGAGAGAGAGAGAGAGAAAGAGAGAGAGAGAGAGAGGGACAGAGACAGAGACACAGAGAGACAGAGACAGAGAGAGAGACAGAGATACAGAGAGACACAGAGAGACAGAGACAGAGAGAGAGACAGAGATACAGAGAGACACAGAGAGACAGAGACAGAGACAGAGAAAGAGAGAGAGGAGAGAGAGACAGGGAGAGAGAGGGAGAGAGAGACAGAGATACAGAGAGACATACACAGAGAGAGAGAGAGAGTGTGTGTGTTTTGATTAAATCTTTGACAAAATCACATTCCCTCCTCTTCAATTCCTCCCCTCTCCACTCTTCTTTCTCCAAAATTTATGTTTTCTTTGTTTGCTTTTTTCTAAAGCCACAGAGTTCATTCAGTATTCCCTTTGTGTCTATGCATGTAGAGCCATCTATCATAACATGGGTAGCCCCACAAGGCTTATACCTGAGAAAAGCTGACTCTCTGGTGCCCAGCATCTATCACTAGTACCAACTTCTCAGCTAGGGTGAGAATTCCTGAGCGACCCGTGCTGGGCTTTTGATGATGCGCTGCAGGTCTTGTGTCCTTGTCACAGCTTTGATCACCTCATTTTATGAATCAAAGCAATCTGCTAGCAGATCTTTTCTGGTTTGACTTATTTCCTTCCTTCAGTTAATTAATTAGTCTGCAGGCAGCATGCTATTATGTATCCCAGGGTGACCTTGAACATGGGACCCTCCTCCATAATTTAATTGCTTTATATTTCCTGAACTGCAAAGCTCGACACATAAAGCCTTCCCTTTTAAACACCCGTGTACAGCTACCACTTTCTGCTTATCCTGTGCATGATACTGTAAAGCTGTGCGGAAACTTTATACAGTTGATAAATTATCACAATTAAAAAAGCTTTGCCAAAGTCTCTGCATTCCCAAGCATGGACAGCTAAACTGGGGTTCTGGGGTGCAAGCATAAATTGAATCTGAGGGGGAAAAAGAGGTCTTCTCCTTTGCCTTTCTTGTTAGAGGGTGGAGTACATTAATGATGTCACATCATGGCAATTAGGTCGTGTTAAATAATCACAAAGATGTGTAAATATGGGGAAATAAAAATCTGTTCATCAAGTGAACATGGCAATTTCATTTTAAAACATGAGTTTGGAACCAGGGCTAGGAGCAGTGGAGGTGGGAAACACGGGTCATGATGCATTATATGAGAAAAGAATAAATAAAAGAAGAAAAAAAATCCATGGCTATGAGTCTATGATAGCTTTTTTAAAGCTTTCAAAATAGAGTCCGGTTTGGATATCATATTCCAATGACAACACTTGTATGCTAACAAATGTGTTTAAAGAAATCCTGGCCAGTCACTGTACTTGCAGTTATAATGATAATTAAGATTTGTTACAAGCATAGCAAAATCTCATTAATGAGAAAACTGCAGTTTGCCCAACAGGGTGACGAGAGAAAAGTGGGGGACTTTTCAGTTATGTCCATTCCTCTTTTGTGGATATCACCACATATCATAGTTGTATCCTCAAGGCCGTAGGGTGTTTGCCATCTTTCTTGGCTTTCCTTTCATCTCTGTCTCACCTGACCTCAACCCTTCCATAGCACATGCGTATATTTAGATGAACTGTAGACAACGCAGTGAAAGAGAGAAGATAAAACTGGACCAGCGTGGGTTTACTAGGGCAATGGGACTTTCATCATTTTATTCATTTTAAATTTTATGTGCATGAGTGTTTGGCCTGCGTTTATGCCTGTGTAACACTTGTATGCTTAATGTACACACACGCTAGAAGCAGATGTTGGGCCCTGGGACTGGTGTTAGAGGAAGTTGTGAGCCAACATGAGGGTGATGGCAACTGAATTCAGGTCTTGGGAGGAGCAGCCTGTTTTTTACCTGCTGAGTAATCTCTACATCTCTTGTTGTATTATTTTTAATACATTACATTTTTTTATTGAAGAATAGTTATTTGTCTTTCTTGATGTTACTGTAAAAGTATTTTGTATAACTTAGTTCTGTCTCTTATCTACTTATGTTCTGTCCTTGTCTACTATTATCAGAAGTAATAATAACAACTATAACTTACTGATTATTATGAAAGTATACAGAAACTATGATTCCCACTTTTGGCTTATCACTAAGCATAGCATACACACACATTCACACACATAACACATATACACACACATGTACCATGAAGGAGGTTATTATTATTATTAATTTGGGAGGGAACACAGTTCCAGAATAACTCATGGCTTCTAAGTCACAATGCTGAAATTCAAACCCAGGTTCTTAAGGTCTCCATTTAGTGACTTCCATGGTCATTTCAATTCCCTCTCACATCGATAGTTCTCAAAGATACAATGAAAATGATATATGGATGGCAACTTGGCTTCTTAACCTTCTAAATTGTAATCATAATAGACTAGGCTCATTCAGTCATCACAAACAGTACCTAAATGTGCTCCCCTGTAAGTTGAACGCAGAAAACCACCACCCTGGCAATGCTCTACCAGGTTCCTTAGAAAAAATGCAGGGAGATTATGAGTAAGGAGCTTGACAATGCACGTTCTAAACTATAACAATCTCTGTGAAATGGAACTAAATTTACAAATCAGCCCAAGAAGCTCAGATGATGTCTACAAGAGAAAGCTTGCTACCCCAGTGTCTATGTTCACAGGTTGTTAATGATGTGGATTTAAGGTCTAAAGCTTCTGAGTACTAGTAAGGATATGATGATAGATCCTAGTGTTGCATATAAATATTTATGTCTTCAAAATCAGAGACAGTCTATTTTGGGATATAGCTTTCCAAGATTAATAAAAATGTCATACTGTAGTGACACACACACAAAACAAATGCTGCAACATTTATAATATGGTTGAGTCTAAAATCCTCACTATCCTATTAGTAAAGATGATACATGAGTGAAATGGAAACTTCTGGTTTCTTTGGAGACTCAGTTGTATCATGTGCTGTTTTTCTCAAAGCTGTCTTGTATGAGGGGGTTTTGCTGAAGCAGACACAAGAGAGGATGCTTTCCTGAGACAGACATGAGAGGACGTGTGATGCCTTGAAAGACGATAAGTAGAGCCCAACAGACAGAGTGCTCTTGAGCACATGGCTGGTCTTCGCCTCCCATCGAGTTTTGGCTTCTTCTTGCTGCTCCATGGAATTGAACCTCTTGGTTTCTTCTGGACTGAGCCTCTGCTACTAATTCACATTGAGTGTTTCCCAATTAGACTGACTGCTGCTGCTGACTCATATTTGGAATCACCCGAAAGAACTACTTCTAAACAGGTCCGCACCCCCCTTGTCCTGTTAACCATCTTTCTTCTTACCTTCGGTCTGTGGGATAGAAGGGAAGTTTAAGCATTTAAGAACCCCAGTTAAAGTAGGTTTTGAAAATTCTAAACCTATACATGAGTCTCTCCAGTTAAATGACACACTAATTTTATAGGGCAGTGGGGGATGAGCCGTAGGATAGTCTGGGTTATGTCTTGAGAGGTAGTCTTGGTTGGTAGGATAGTGATGCAGCCTGTAATGGATCAGAGACGATCCCTCCTACTAGAGTCAAAGAAGAGTGTCTATGTGATTACTCATACATCATAATAAGCTGGTATTTACCTTCCAGTCATTTGTGCAAGAGAAGACGTAAAGTCATGAAAACATTACAATGGCAAATAAGGAAAGATTTCTGACATTAGATTTAAAATAAGAAACAGACCTTAGACTAGTTCACAAATTCACTTAAAAAACAACTTGCCATTTCTGCATTTGTAATAGAAAATGAGGACAACTTAGGCTGAGATTATCACACATAAGCAGGTAATTGAGATTCAGCACACAGAATACAAGTGAAAACTGCAGTTAAGTTCAATTTTAGGGTGAAATGTCCTTATCTTTCCTTTCTGTTTCTAATGTTTTCTATTTTTCTGTGTCCTGCACATTGGTCAGAACGGTTTGCTCTAGGCCTAATTGAACAGACATTTCTTTAGAGAAAAATAAAAGTTACAGCCCAGGTTGAAGCATTGGTCTATGTACTTAAGAAACACACCGAGTGCAACTCTAGACATAACAGAATAGTTGACACAGAAGGAGAACTGACTGTACCTTGCATTCTGGACAACCATGACTTGACTGTATTGATTCCAGAAGCCAGAGTGAAGCATACAACAGGAAAGGGGGAAGGACAGGAAGAAAAACATTAAGAGTAGAATTAGGCAGGAAATATGAGATTAGCAATCACAGAAGCAAGTCATAGACTGCAACTGACTTGAGGAAGAAGGTAATCTTAGAACTACGGCAAACAATACTCACATGTCTAATGAATCCCTATTGCATATTCGGTAATTAGTGATAAATTAATGACAGGCTAGGAGTCCAGAATGTTAGCCACCTAAGAGCTGAATCCCACCTTATGAGGGATAGTTGGAAGAAGGTGATATGACAGTGAGAGTATTAGGTATGCATTCGCTGTCCATTTCATTATATGTATTTCAGTCTTTTGCAACTAAGTATTACAGAACAGTCTGAAGTATTCAGGTTACCCGTCTATCTGTTCTGCTTATTCAACTTTGCAACTTTCCAACTTAACCACTCAGTGCATAACTGTAAATATTCTTGCAAAAGATAAAGATAAAAGATAACACTGAGGCTACTGTTATGGAAGATGGAAAATAAATCAATCCATTTAAAAACACAGACAAGTCCTCAGGAATAATTTTCCATTTAAAACAAAAATTGTCATAAAAAAATCAAAATAAAAAATTGTTTTAATATTTGCTTGTTATTTTTGTCATTGCCCCCCCCCCCAAAAGATGTGGCCAGATTGTATATACAAGCACATAACTCTTTCTCATTGTAATATTTGAAATGTAAATAAAAAATCTAACAAAAAGATTCATACCTTCAATTATGTCTGCAAAGTTCTTTATGATCATAACACATACAAATGTAACAAAAACTCACTAATTAATTTAAATAAGATTCTCTTTCCTGGGGTATGTGGCTATTTTATTGATTTTATGTAGAATTATTGATGATTTAAAAATGCTTAAGAAAGTAAAATTAGATCTAACTTTGTAAAAAGGAACTCTTGCAGCAAAGGTATGAAATCAGAGCCTATACACTATTTGTGGCAAACTGCCTCTGCATCATCTGATTTCTCTCTATTGACAAACTAAAAATTATGATTGTGCTCTCAGTAAAACAGGATATCAAAGAAATTGGAACCTGCTGGTGGCGACTTAATGATCGAACAGCAGATTCACAGCAGTGCATAATCTAATATGGCCCCTCTTCAGGCAAAACCTCACGCTCGGAAAACACTTCCATAGTGTTTGTTTGCTTTTAAATCTGTTGGCGCTTTGCAGCACATAGTGTGTTTCTGAGGAATGTTTGATGTGTACTTAGAAACATTTGTTGTGGATTGGTAGCGTGCTCTACAAACATCAATTAAGTTCTTATCCAACTTAAAATTGCTAGCTTTCTTTCACAATAGTGTGGAGGCAGGAAGTGTGTAAGAGGAGATGTGACCTCTAATTGGCTAGTAAGTAAAAACTTCTGAAGATGAAGGATGGCTTGCTACTGCACTACTCTCTCTGCTTCTGTGCTTTACTTAAAAGATTCCAAGCAAAAATTGGTACTCAAGTGTCACCCCCACATTAATGAAAAATTAAACCACTGTTCCTATTAGCTGAGAAATCTTCTCAACACATCTTCATTTGTTTAGTACTCATAGTTGCCCCACACTAACATGGGTAATATAAATAGCTTAGATAGGGCTGAAGAGATGGCTCAGTGACTAAGAACATTGACTGCTCTTCCAGAGGTCCTGAGTTCAAATCCCAGCAACTATACACATACACGGTGGCTCACAACCATTTTTAAAGAGATCTGATGCCCTCTTCTGGTGTGTCTGGAGACAGCAACAGTGTACTCACATAAAATAAATGAATAAATCTTTTAAAAAATAGCTTAGATAAAGCATAATGATTTGTAGAGGTTTCTGTTTTGAAAACTAGTGTTTTCAAGTACTCATTGATATATCAGAACGTTGGTATTAGCATTAATTATGAGATTAGTTATTATACATCATTAAAGAACACATACCATTTATTTGGTGCTAGGGAATGAGAGACTGAGTTATGTTAAACACATACTCTGCCATGAAGTTAGACCCAAAGCCCAGTGCACTTTTTTTTTGTCACCCTATAGATCAGGGATTTATAGCCTTTCTGACAAACATCATTTCATGGAAAACAAAATGACACAGGTGCACTGGCTAAGGTGATCCAAGAGAAAAGTGACACAGAGTGAAAATGATCATAATAACATGCCAGCAGATACTCAGCTTTTCAGGTTCTGCTCACTCGTATTTATTAGCACTAAAGATAACAGGATTTTCAGCATGACATCCTAGAAGATGTTCTTTATTCTGAAAGAACAGACTGAACAGTCCTCCAATCTATCCTACTGCCTTTAGGTGAAGCTCAAAATTTATTTTTCCCTCAACCACAGAGTTGAAGGCAACTCTCACCTTTTGAGAGTGTGGGTTTGTGTATGGATGTGTGAGTGCACACATGAGCAGTTGTGCTCCTGTACACATTGTGCTGGGGATTGAATTCATGGCCTCAGGTGTGCTTGGTAAGCACTACGTCGCTGAGTTTCCTCTCTACCTCCTAGAAATGTCCTTTTTGTTTTAATTGGATATTTTCTTTATTTACATTTCAAATGTTATCCCCTTTCCCAGGTTCCCCTCTGTAAACCCCTAACCCATTCCCCCTCCCCCTGCCTCTATGAGAGAGTTCCCATTCACCCACTCCCTCCCATCTCCCCACCCAGTCTTTCCCTATGGGGGCGATGGGGAGGGGGATTGACCCTTCACAGGGCCAAGGGGCTCTCCTCTCATTGATTCTTGACAAGGCCATCCTCTGCTACATATGTGGCTGGAGCCATGGTTCCCTCCATGTGTACTCTTTTGTTGGTGGTTTAGTCCCTGGGAGCTCTGGGGTATCTGGTTGTAAAAATAAACAGCAAATAAAGTTGATTTTCTAGTGAATTTAGGGAGACAAGCTGAGGCATAATGTTCTTGTGCACAGTGTAAAGGTTATCCTTGTGTTATTCAAGTGCTAATTTCTCTGTCTTCCTATCTTGGTTCAATCGGGATACAGCATTGTAATGCTTATGACAAGAATCTGCAGTCTTAAGTTTGTAAACACAATTCTTACCATCTATTCTCTGCCTTGTCAATAAAAGCTGATCACCCAATAGTTGGGCAGAAGAGAGAATAGGCTGGAACTTCTGCCAGTCAAAGGAAGGATGAAGGAAGGGGATCAGGGGTGGTGGTGGTAGGCCAGGGAGTCAAAAGGAGCCCATAAGAGCTGAGCTGAAACATGGAAGGCCCTAAATTCAAGTATTTGCCTAGGAGGTAGGCAGATTAGTTTAGGGGATTAAGATAGATCAATTGACTGCTCAGGTATTGAGCTGAAGCTTGAATTAAGTCTTGGTCTCTTTGTGTCGTTATTTGGGAACTAGCTAAGATTTAAAATAAAGCTGCAATATTAATTTGCTACATGTATTTACATTAAAATTTACATTTACGACATGTTAGTCTTTAAAATCTGCCACAATTTTCTTAAGTGATTTTAGAGTTACAATCTGTCTGCTTGGTACATGAATGTTTTTCAACAATCAAAATGCTGCTTGCTCTCATGGAGACTTTGTTATGACCACTGCACTCAGAGAACCATTGATAACTTAATTTAAAATTTTAATTCAACCTTATCTACTAATTAGAGAAGAATATGATGGCAAAAAGTAAGTTAAGGACAGTGTAAGAGCAATCCAGGTTAGACTCGTAAATTAAAGAATGGAAGATACTATCCAGATTGTCTAGAACCTGACCTGAAACTCTTAGAAGACAGTGCCTTGTACTTACCCTCTCCCTGGAAGTAGGTACACCTTAACAAATGGGTCAGAGTAGCCATTGTTGTCTCTGGGGACTAGGTTTCTTGCTTGAAGGATATGTATTATAAGATTTCCAAGATCGTAGTTGATTTGAAGCTTTAAAGTGTAGAAAACAATTCCATGAAAAAAAAAAAACACAAATGACATAGTATCAATTAATACTTCACTAATTCTTTAATGTTTTATAAGAAATTATCTTCCTCAACTCAATTTTATTTGAAACTGAACTGTTAATGCCCAATTTAACTAGAAGGTCTTAGGCATATCTGGATTTGTAATAAACATGCTGTTCATTTTTACTGGACTCTGCACAGTGAAGAGCTTTGGCCTAGCTATAGTTCAGTTAGAAGAAAAATCATACACTAAATATGCATAGAGCCCACACCTTTATGCTTACTATTCTATGTGTACTGTTGCAATAAGGCTTTGCCACACAACAGGTGATACAATAGCTGAAACAAAATAAAATTAAAAATTAAAAACAAAGAAAGAGAATTACAGAACAATTTCCCTTATGGAAAAAAATGAGAGAGAGAGAGAGAAAGAGAGAGAGAGAGAGAGAGAGAGAGAGAGAGAGAGAGAGAGAGAGAGAGACATTTGAACTCAGTGGTTCTCAGCCTGTGCAGTTCCGCCAATCCATTTGGCAAACCTCTATCTCCAACAATGTTTACACTACAATTCACAACAGTAGCAAAATTACAGCTGTGAAGTAGCCATAAAAATACTTTCAGTTCCACACAAGGAACTGAATTTAAGGTCACAGCATTTGGAAGGTTGAGAACCACTGTTCAGAGGTATTGTATCAGGGTAAGTTTCAACTACAGAATTAAGTTTCACTACTGAAGGATAGGACAGAGAGAGTCAACAAGAGAAAACCAAACCAAACAGAGAACAGTAACCATCAGTCTAAAGGTAAGAAGTTAAAAACGTGGTAGGAGAAAACTATTAAGAATCAATAGTTCAAGTATTTCCTGTGTTGCCTCTGGAATGTTGAATGACAGATCTGGTGAAAGCTCTTCTCAACATTGGCAGCTAGCAGAGGAACAGCAAGATCAGGAGTGCACAGTAAGGGGGGTCCAACCCCACAGTTCCTTCCAGGAGAGGTGCCCTGGAACACCCCTCTGCATTTTACTGCTTCGCTTTAGCTTTTGTCTGTGCGTGCAGTCATTTCCCTGGTTTTCCAGTCTTTGGACTATTACCACCACCACCCCTCCCCCGCTTCCCCACCCCCATGTCACTCTGCCTCTTACTCTACAACTCTGCTATACTACGTGAGGGGTAATTCCCATCTGCTTGCATTCAAAGTTCTTCCTGGAAACACATCATCTCAAAGCTGATTCTGCCCTTGCTTGATTCTGAGTGCAACAACTTTCTTGGTGTTACTGCTGCAAGCCACACACTGTTTCTTGTATCTCTACTACTCTATAAGTCCTATGTGAATATCTACTTTTGCATTAAATTGGAGACATACCCGATTTTCCTTACTGGAACCTTGCTGTCTCCCAGTAGCTGATTTGTCCTGTGTTAATTCTTCCTATGTTATGATATTTCTCATCTACCTTAAATTACATTTTGGTATTACCCCAAAGCAAATTTTAAAACTGTTTTACTGTGACTCATGCCCAGATAGAAACTGTGATAATGCAATATTCAAATATAGAGCTATACACAGAACTAAAGCTGAAATTTGTCTGTACTTTTTACTCTATTTTCCAGTCAAGATTCTTTCAATCAGTCTTACAAAAACAAAGCTCTTATGACCTACAGTAGGACAATATCTTCCCTAGAATAGTTGTTTATCAGTTAGTTGGAAATCATTGACTTAACAAAAGACATCACTTGATTAATATAACTTGAAGAAATGGCCCTCAAGCTTTTGGAAGGAGAAGCTGCGTGTAAAGCACACTCAAGTACACTATCATTGAAGCTCAGTATGTACTGATCAAGTACCCTTCGGTCTGGAATTTCAAAGCTATGGCTGGTTTCCATGCACACACACATTTACACACCACACTATAACATTGTATTGCCATATAATTTTGTACAGGTTGTAGAAAATGAAAGCTCCAGACACGCTGTTAGAAATTCAATAGACAAATGCTAAAAGAAAACAAAAAGATGATAGAAAAATGACAGGAGAAGCTTTCCATACCTGAATCTCTCCTGTAATTGGGTGAGAGGCAGTCTTGGTCGCATCAGTAGGCTGAAACAGTGAAGACCACATGTTACATTAACAAAGCCTTGTACCTGTTCTCCTGTTAGCTGTGTTTTGAAATTAACTTTTACTGGTTATAGCATACTGCCTGAAAAATAATTTCATCCACTTTGTTGCTTCAGAATTAGAGTACCGACGTACAATTCTCACAGTTGTTTAATTTTAGGACATACAAACCTATTTTTCATTTTGAAAAACCTGCTTTGAAGCCATGATTATATGTGAGCAGAATTTTCAATTATTTAAACAAATATCTTGAGTTTAAAGCATTTTGCTTAAGTATTTAGAGATTTCAAAGAGCTACATGGAATGAAACAATGTTTACATAAAATTCCCTAGGAATATAGCAGCTGGGATGAAAGTCATGGTCTTTGCTTCTCTCCTTCTAGCTCCCTGCACAGTTAAGCACCCAAATAACTTTTCCTGTGAGGAGATTTTAACTAATATTTATCTTTTCAGATACGTTTTCATTTTCCTCATAACACTGCAAACATATCTTTCAAAGGGGATAAGAAAGTGATCTAGCGACCAGGTCTGGTGTCACATTCCCTGAATCCCAGCACTTAGGTGGCAGAGGTGAGTGGACCACTGTGAAGTGAAGGCCAGCATGGTCTAGATAGTGAGTTTCTGGCCATCTAATTCTGTACAGTAAAATTCTATCTCAAAATAAATGAATAGCTAAGGAAATTAAAATTAAAATTTTGTAAACTAATCATGTTCCTCAATAAATGCTTGCTAATGAACTTGTTACATTTCCATTATATTTTTTATATATGTAAAAATAATGTCTCTGGTCCCAAGTCTATCACAGAGTGTTAGGATATCATGAAATATGGCACCCGGTGGAGCAGCAGTCACCTTTACACATCATTCCTATCTATTCATGACAAAGCTGACTTTGTCTTAGTAATTGAAGAGAAAACTTCAATATTCATTGTAGTATCTTTGTATACTTGTTCAGTTACATTTTTAAAAAGATTTATTCATTTTATTTATATAAGTACACTGTTGCTGTCTTTAGACACCAGCAAAGGGCATCAGATCAGGACCTCTGAAAGAGCAGTCAGTGCTCTTAACCATAGAGCAATATCTCAAACATTTAGTTACTTTTAAAATACAGTTTTATTGCAGACTGAGCACAGTAAAAAAGAAAAAAAAACATTTAAAACCTTGTTCTAAAAGCTACCAAAAATAAAATTAAATCAACCCGCGATGAAATCAAGAGAATTACATGTGTTCAAATCCATATCTTTCAATAGTTTAACTCACTTACAATGTATGCTAACTGTTAACATCGAAACTGTGCTGGGCTTTAAAGGGATAACTGCTTGCTGTTAAACAACCATATTTGTTTAATATGTATTCTATTTTAAATTAATAAAACAAGAAAACTAAATGGTAAAAATGTTTCATGCAAATGCCTGTAAGTGTTTATTCATTGAAACAACAACAACACAACAGCAACAGCGACAACAACAACAGCAACAACCACCACCACCACAACAACAAAACCTACTGGGGCTCTTTCATCGAATATCCCTGATCCATTAAAAAATAAATCAGATTTGAGGGGGAAATAAACTTATGTGTTTTTTTTATAGTCTCCTGGAGTTCTGCTATGAAGACAGTGAGAAATTTTAAATTTTGGGGTATAAATGGCATATACACATCGGATATTGTGAAAATTATCAGGTTGTAGGAGTTGCATTTCAAGTCTAGAGACACCTATACTCCTTTTGACTGGGTCATGACTTTTGATGCTGGTTCTGTTAACTGTTGTATGAAAGCATGTACTTCAAGAAGGCCAGTGAGCTGGTACTCTAGATCAGGTAATGGGGTGCTACTGTACAGAGTTTGAGGAGTTGCTCATCAGGTGCGCATGTGCCATACCTGGAAAAGCTAGAAAGAAAGCTATAGAAACAACATTTTTAATTTTACATGAAGGATTAAAAATGCCTCTTTGTGGGGCAGCAGGCTGTGAAAGGTACCCTGATTCCTGGTCAAGATAGGTCAAGTCCCCAGGAGACCCTAAAGGGATGTCAGGTGCATTCCCATTCTCCCAGGATATCAGGACCTCATGTAGCTGCGCCCCCCACAGACCCCCGGTAGAGAGGTTTGAGACGGACCGGTCATATAGGGCAATGCCTCAAGCCTCTCCTCCACAGCTGAGGACATGACTACCGGTTATATAGGCTCAAGATAGATCAGTCACATAGGGCAATGCCCTGAACCCCTCTTCCACAGGTGAGGATGTGGCCACAGTTTACATTGGCCCAAGACAGATCAATCATAGAAGCAGGACCACGCCTCCAAATATGTAGATGAGGTCTTCCCAAGTTCTTAGGCCAAACCAATAGGAAGTACCTGCTGTCAGACCCTGACCCATCCAATAAACTGTATTTAAGTATTGTTTTCAGAATTAAAGGTGTGTAGGAATTATTCCATCATCTGAGAGAGATTCTATCATAAGAGTCGTAACACCGCTACTTGGGGAAGAGATCTGCTCTCCTCGAAATTGTTGCCAGAAGCTCCCCTGAACCCCTCGCCAGTTAGTCAGTCTCCTGCGGGCTCAGCCCAGCCGGGGCAGCCCAAGCAGCAGCAAATGTAAGGGGCAGGGCCGGCAGTGGGGGAAGGCAAAAGCTGTTCCCCCTCTCTGCCTGAGTTTTCTCCCCCTCGCCTGAACCCATGCACCTTGCCAGGCCAGAGATCACCGTGGAGAACCCCCTGGCAGCGCCAGAGTCCTACACCTTAGATTTAGGATTCAGATACTTATTAAATTGTTTAGCCCTCATAGGTAGCAATGAATAGCCTAGTAAGAGCACCAGTGGAAGGGGAAGCCCTGGGTCCTGCTAAGACTGAACCCCCAGTGAACTAGATTGTTGGGGGGAGGGCGGCAATGGGGGGAGGATGGGGAGGGGAACACCTATAAAGAAGGGGAGGGGGAGGGAGGGGGATGTTTGCCCCGAAACCGGGAAAGGGAATAACACTCGAAATGTATATAAGAAATACTCAAGTTAATAAAAAAAAATTGTTTAGCCCTAATTTTATCATAAATAGCACTGTCTTACTTATTTCTTTGGACTTTGATTGATATAAAAAACTTTGTTTGCTTTTAATTTTATCATCTCTTTTCCACAGTCTTATTCTATCGTATATTAAATATTTTATTCTATTTTGTAGCTTCATCTGCTTATCTTTCATCACCTCCCATCGTAATATGTCCAAATATATTATCTTCAAACAACTAATTCAACTTCAAATGTCTGAGACTTCTTTCTACAGGGTTCTACTGAAGTTTTGAGGATATCATGACAGCAAATTTCTTTCTCATAAGAACACATAAGATCAGTAAGTACTTCAGTTAAATGATTACATCATCATTTAGGAAAAAAAAATCCAGATTTTAAAGATTAAAAACAAAGACTGATGGGTTAGAATTCCATGCTAAAACGTTTCAAGAGAAAACTGTACACTGAGTTACCTAAAGCAAAATAGCAACAGAATAATCTATATTTTGCTTGCGGATTGTATTGTTAAATCAAGGATAGTGAAATTCTGTTGTGTTTCACGTGTACATTACGTGAGAGTTACTAGCTAAGAACTTAATAAAATATATCCTTTTCAGAGTGAATATCAAAATGATTTTCAACTATAGAAAATAAATAATTCTATGTATCACTTATATGACTTTTAAAACTCATTAGCCAGCAGTCACATACATGTAATCACTTAAATGTAGGAGCAATGCTCAACAGTGGCCCGGGGAGAGACTTGTCTGTGGCCCCAGGTTAACAGACAGAGAAAGATAAAACTGACAAATGAAATTAAACCGTACACACAAGCTTCTGCACAGCTAAGGGAACAAACAACACAAGTAGACACAGCCTTCAGAACAGAGAACATCAGCAAAACATACATGACACCTAATTTCCCTAATATATGAGGAACATCAAAAACAACACCACTGATGAAATAACTGTAAAAAATAGACCGTCATCCTAAATAGATATTTATCAAAAACAAAGAAATATCAATTGGTCAGGTCTAAATAAGTAAATAAATAAATAAATAAATAAATATTTTCCCCAAGCCCCAGTCATCAAAGAAGTACAAATCAGACAAATCATGGAGATTTACCTACAAACACCGAAGGAATGATTATTTGTTATTATATAATAATAATAATAATATAATATTATCATATTAATTATTATTATTATTATTATTATTATTATTATTAAAGACTGGAATGGAAAAGGAAGCAAGGAGGGATGGGGAGACTTGTAGTTTTCTGAATCTGAAAGGCTTTTCTGGTTGTGTTTTCATCTTGGAATGGAAACTCCTTCCTTTCTAAATTGGTTCTTAATCACCACCTCTTCTGATCCTACCGGCCTAGGTGTCCTTGCTCTCTTTATACCCACTCACTGTGGCCTAGAATATTTTCATCTGTAAGCTTTAAACTTTAAGGCAGACCACATACAGTTAGAGAAGTTACAAAGCCTAGGTTCCTGAGCTCCCTTTATGTAGATTTTTTAAATAGTCCAGGCTGTGGAAAAAAAAAAAAAAAAAAAAAAGGAACACTTCTAACACATTCCCATACGGTGCTGTGCCGTAGCTGCTGAACCGGGAGCACGGTTTTAGAACCACTTATCTCCTTGGAATGAGAGGGAGGAAACTTTTTCATCCCTGTATCCTGGTAGAGAGTGACTTCTATACTGCAATCGTTATGGACAAGTGTTGGCGGAGTGGAAGCCAGAGCTGAAATGCTCATAAATGCAATATTGATCACAAAGATATCAGGGCAGATATGGTAGCATTAGGCCTGCTATCATTTCTAAAGATGGAAATGCATGTTCTTTCTAGGTCCTTTTAGAATGATTAGAGGCATGCTCTGGGAGAGATGGCCCAGCAGACATTCAGCTATCAGGATTGCCTCCTGAAGAGGAGAGTGACACGTCAGAACAGTTGCACGTGGTACTGTTGTCTGCTTCTACAAGGGTGAAGCACTGCTGCACTGGCCACTTTTAGTTCTCCAGCACCTTCAAAGAACCAGCACTGGAAACGCTTGTTCAAGTAAAGCCACACACGTGAAGAACAACCCACACATTGGAACAGGAATAATATCTAGAACGGGGCTCATACGTCATCGCTGTCTTTTATTTCTTTCTGTCCTAAACCACCATGTGGTTTTCGGGAATTGCACTCAGGACCCCTTCTTTGTATATTTCACTGAGAAAAATCTATTTATCTTTCGGTTTCCAAAAGCTGTAAAGCTAATTTTCTACATAGAAGGGAATTTAGATTTGTGCAACAATGATCCCCTGCCAACACGTCAAAAATAGGAAGCAGCACATTGTCCCAAAGTTGGCATTCGAAAACCTGAACTATCTTGAGAGCCGAGATTGTCTATTTGAGTCATTTAGGTGGTCAGAAGAGAGAAATGTTTGTTTCAGTAGAAATATTAGGGTGTGACCCATCACAAGAAGACGCCATAATCTCATTTGCTTCCCATCTACTTCTGTCCGGATTAAACCACCAGAACTGGCCAACGTAGTGACGTGGGGTCCTTCTCACCTTGGTACTGCTGTGCTTCTTTTTGCTTACTGAAGGCGACCCTGGCTGCCCGGGGCTGGGAACAGAACTGGATCCTGCCGATGTGGGACCTGAGTGAGCATGAGAGCCTTTCTCCACGACTGACGACATGACCAGTGGGGACTGCTGGAGTGAGACTTTCTGCAGCTCTGCCGCCAACTGCTTGGGATCCACACCTGGAGACTTTGCCTTATCTAATGGAACAAAAAGAATGGCTGTATGTCTTGGGTCTGTATGCTGGATGTAACATGCACTGGTTGGAGTTCTAGCTGATGACACAATCATTACTTAGAGACTAAATTAAGCCTTCAAAACCAAATGTACTTAACTGCAGTTTTATGTATCTATGACCAGGGAAATCTAGAAGGTCAAGCTAGGAGTATTATAATGATGAATTACAGGGGCAATTTGAAATCCTATTATGTCTTCAGAAAAAAATACTTTGAATACTTTATTGAGGAAACTGTGGAGATAACAAAACACCCTATTTTATTTCTAAGAACATGCTGTACGGACATATTTTCTCTCTTCTAAGACTTCTATGTTTGTCTCTTTATAAAGAAAATTTCAGAGCATATGACATGTATGTATGTATGTATGTATGTATGTATGTATGTATGTATGTATATGTGGTCTCTCTTGGACCTAGTCTATTTCCATAAGTCAGACTTCCCAGAATCATTGTAAAAACAAGAGCAAAAGGCCAAGTTGTGCTGAAAAAAAATTAGTAACTAAAAATTACATGATTAAAAAGAAATGGCTTAAGGATTGCCTTCCCAAGATCAATTTATATTTAGGTAATTTAAAACACAAATTTATGTAGTACATATTTAAAATGTATTTCTTGCCTACTCTAACAGGTAAATATGCAGCATGCTTCACCAGAAAGATAATAATGTAACTAAAAAGTTTTGGTGTCACAATCATACACTTGTATACAAATCTATAATTCTGCCTTTGTGTATGTCAAAACAGGTTACTTTTGTATGTGCCTCTTTATCCACGGTTGAAATCAAATTGCTGTCACCTACCAACTTTTGGTGGTTCATGAAGTTCCAGATGCTGGGGATTTTCAGAATCCGACAACATATTGAGGTCCCTAAAAATTAAGACAGGTTAGTAAGAAAGACACTGAGGAAACCTGAAACAAAAGGCACCTTTTTCAACTGCCCTGATTTTGTTTTCAGGAGGTCAATGAGAAGTGGTTCATGATTGAAAGCAACTCCCAGGCATGCTTACCCGGCTAACCCAGTACATATTAGCAATGTTGTCAAAAGTCAAAGCTGATAAAAATGATCATTTAAGGTGAAATCTTTATGAATTAGATGCAAGTCATTTCAAAATATTATACACACTTGTGGAATCCAAGTAGGTTCTGGCCTCCTTTCAAATGACACGTGTTTTAATAAAAGAGTGGAAGGGAGAGAGCTGTAACATAATCAGAAACTGTCGGCTTGATTCTGTCTGTACCTTACTTAGCCTTTGATTCAGAACACAAGAAAGCCGTAAACCTTGTATTCACTTCATTTTCTGTTTTCTGAATCTCTTGCTGTCTGGCAAAGGTTCCACCTTAACAATTTTAAATTAAAAGAGTCATGATAGCCAAAAAATGGAAACAGAAAGATGGGGAAAAACTCACAGTCTTACACATATTTCTGCTTCCCCACTTTGTTGGTTAATGATGCTCTGTACTTCTTCGTATGTTTTAGAAGTCAAGGGGATCCCATTCCACTCCAAAACTTGCATCCCTAAAAAGACAAATTTGAGTATGAAATCAAACATGCGTACTATCTTCAGTCTTAGCTATTAGGGCACAAAAGATATTTTGCTTGCTTTAAAGAGCAAAACCGGCACACCATTTCAGAGAACACTGGTTCAATGTTCTCCAGAACATTATTAGATAGTCAAATATAAACTTACCTGAGTGCATAACACATGTTTAAGACAGCATGCAAGTTTTGCTTTTGAAAACCTGTTAATTCTTAGCAAATACATGCATTCTGTTCACACCCAGAAAAAAATATTGAATGAACATACAAGTAATTGCAACCATTAGCTTAGGAGTATTGAGTGCCACGTTCTCTCATGGAAGGGAGTGATAAGAAGTCACTAGGATTTTCAGATGAAGCTCTGCTCCTGAGATTTGCCCAGATAAACAAGGCTGCACTTTGTGTCTTCTAGTCATTGCATGGTCAGATGTTTCTGAAGATAATAGGAAGAATGTTTCAGGAAGGCCAGCTTTCTGAGTCTGTGACCTATGCAGTAGTACAAGGCTCTGAATTCAGAAAGGCCCTGTGCTGTGCTGTAATCTGAAAAATCCACGATTTAATTTTTTTTTTTACAGAATCTAATAAATTTTGTGCCTTTTCTGTCTGGTCAAGGCATTTCATTAATACTATGTATCTGAAAGGATAATTTTATGCAAAAATAGTAATATTTGATATTGAAATATTCTACATCCATTTTTGCCTCATTTTGTGAGCTGACAAAATAACCCAGGCGAGTATTTGAGATGACGTAAAATACAGCTGTGTGAGATGAGTCCACAGTGTACAACACCATCTCACGGAGTGCCCAGATAACTGTAAATGCTATCAAGTTTACAGTGCCAAAAATATCTGTATGCCATGACACAGTAAACTAAAAACAATAACTGCTGAACTATCCATGTTTGACAAACCTCACACTGTGTCATTCCATTGTGCTTAGTTCATCACTGGTTCAATGCAAAATTATAAATATGGTATGGTTGTGTCTAAGTTTTAGTGGTATTACACACATTGGAAGGAATGTTACCAGTTGCAATTAAGTGAAGGAAATGCCTTTATACTAGAGTGGAGTAACAGAAGAAGTCCATGAGAAGGCTCAAAGTAACACAAAAAAAGACTTTTCTATAACTTACTCCAAGAAACCTTTATCTTCAGATGGGCCTTAGGTTTATTTCAACCGTCCCAGCTGTTGTACACAGAAAATAAGAAAATTACATAAAAGACGATGATACTAAGAAAAGCTCAGCACAGTGAAAACAGAGAGTAAAGCATTTTTTTTAAGCCAAGAGGGAAAAAAAAACCCTACATTTACTCTGGATTGCAATGTAATGCTATAATGATTTAGATATTGCCTCTTCACATTTCTACAGAATCATTTTCTAAGGAAATAGTCACAGGTTTATTTTTATTTTCCATTGCATTTGCCTACGCATGTTTTTATATTTTAGAGAACAAAGGGAACACCAACAAAACTTAGTTGTCTAGTGAAATAAAGAAATGTCTAGTCATAATGAAGGAAAACACATTTTATATTGTCAGTAACATTGCTGACCAGATTCTTGCCAAGATATGCATATAATACTTTTAACTCTGAGATCCGTTCTACCCCATAGAGACAACCGAACTTCTTTTATCGGTTTTCATATTACTCTGTGTATTAGAGAAAGCTAAAAATACCCTGCCAGTTCTTTTGTCCTGATCTGGTACACACGCTGATGTACTGTGAAAATAGTCGCTAATTTCAGCAGTTATTTTATGCTTCCCATGCTACTGTCCCTTACTTCCTGCAAGAGAGTGGAAGGCTTCTATTATTCATTTCATAAAACATTTATAGAATTATGAGTTAAATGTCATGTAATTTCAAAACAATATATTTGATTCAAGACACAAGCAAAATGAAGGATGAGAACTACAGAATCATCCCAGTAGTTACATAAAGGACACTTGATAATACTTTAATAGATTTTGTAAAATGAAGAATGACCTTGGTGTAGAAGAAATGCATCGCAGTTTAAAATATACGTAATAAGGCAATGGTTAATACTGCAATGATTAAATAGACAGGACGCGTATGCGTCCGCATGAGCGCACGCACGCGCGCGCGCGCGCGCGCGCACACAGACACACACACACACACACACACACACACACACACACACAATCTTTTAACCAGAAAGCCACAAACACATTACCAAATAACTATTTAGGACTGATAAATTTAAGAAAGTTTCAAGATAGAAGGCAAACATATAAAATTCAGTAGCGTTACTCTAATGACAGTGTATTAACTGCAATAGAAATCAAGAAAGCAAACTCTTTGACAACGGTGTACATTAAAAAATAAAGTAGCCAGGAATGAATTTACTTAGTTATGTGAGAGATCTTTAGAAGATAAAGTTTAAAGCAGTTATGAAAGTCGTTGATGAGGATACCACACAAAGTGGAAATGTAATTATATGTCCACAGCCTTCAAGAATGAACAATGTTAAAGATGCTTATATACCTAAATTCTTCTGCAGACTCAAATCAATTCTTATTAAATATCAAAGACATTCTTCAAAGAAAGGTTAGAGTTTTAAAGTATGTTTGGAAGTCCAAAATCCCCCAACATGAAAACCCACCTTGAGAAAAAATTGAAGCAGGAAGCATTACAGTACCACACTTAAGAATGTTTGATTTGTTTGTATAAAATCTTGCAAACTAATTTATGAAAACTAATATGCACAAAACATATTTAAAGTTATATTCTCCAGATGTTTTGTAGCATATTATTTTACCATTTAATAATTTAGGTGCCTTTTCAGTCTTAAAGTACCTTGTTAAATAGGTTATAAAAAAGTCCTAGTAAAATACTAGGCATGGGAGTGTTTACTACTGAGAGTCAGAAACAAACATTAATATTTATTATGGATTTAGTTTTATCAAGAAATACCTTAAATGGGCTCTCAAATTTGGGAGTTCACAGACGATATTACAACACTATTCATGGACAGTGTCTATGACACATGCTACCAGTACAAGAACTAAGACAAATTCTGAATTTTGTCAAGGATGGAACAAGTTGCTGCTCCATCTTATAAATTCAGTAAATTGTCATGGGTCAGCAGAGGAGAGGGAGACACTTTAAGACAAGAAGAAAGGAAAGTAGAGGGCAATGGGATACATGTGACATAGCAGAAGGAGAGACAGTTTTGGAAAGGAAGGGACCCATAAAAATGGCACACAGAGCACCAGGGAGGGCAATGTGGTCGAGCAGTGCATTTGAGCAGAATGTAATGACACATAGGTATGCAAATGCCATAATGAAATCTAATAGTGTGTACCTTAAGACTAATTTAAAAAACTCTATTGAAATTTTAGATGATTTGAATATTATTAAGTCATGAAGGCAGCCCAGGTTTCTAGACTAGTGTTACAAACCAAGGATGCACTAGCTCAATCTGCTAGAAAAAAGAGATGCATAATGATTCAATGATTCGCTTAACACTAGGAGATTGTTGAAGATTCTACTTGTATACAGCAAAGACCTGTATAGTGAGTGACAAGCGTCATCATAGTCTAAGAATGGTGATATTATTCAGTGTTGCTGGGATACAATCCTGAAGTGGTGCTTTAAGTTGTCCAAAGCATTAGGAACTGTTGTTCTGTTTACTTGTGTAGGTAATTCCATGGCATTGCCTCAAAGAAAAATTGCTACAAGATGTCCTTAGGTTCTATGACTTCCATTGAACCCAGAACTTATTTTGTAAATGGGAGGGCACAGTAAGGAAGTCCCCTACCCTTGAGGAAGTGCCCTGACTTTGAAAGGGCCTCCTCAGTATTGTGGATTATTTTCAGTGTTCTAGAATATATGATTCCTAAATGGATAATGTTTTTGATCCTGAATCTAGGACAGGAAACACCAATTAATGTAAGCAATTAAATTTTCTACCAACAGTTGAAAGGACAACTGGAACTGATTATGATCGATTTATAGAAAGAAAGTAATGTAATGTTTTTGTGCACTTAGTACCAATATTGCAAATCCATGCTTTCAAAAAAACATCCTATGATGTGTTTTCCAACCTTGAGATTTTCCTTTAGTTTACAATGATCACTAAAACAATTCACCATTGTAGACCAGTACTTACTGGAAGGAGTGATACATATGCCAAAGTCAATTTATTACTATAACCTATTGTCTTAGAATACTATGCATTATTAGAATAAGATAAAATCAGAAAGTTACTGAATAAATCAGAAGAAGATAATGAGCATGTTAGTATAATATGATTGATTCCCCAGGAAATAATATAATGTGCATAACGACACTATCTCATTTTAAGTAAATTTGAGTTCAGAATGTAAAACCATTTTATAATTGAACTTATCAGTTGATTTTGTTGATAAACCCAAGAAGGGTGTTTCTAATGACCTTCTAATTGAATCATATTAGCATATAAACTATCACATCTGAAGAATCTCATGTCAAGTTAATATAAACAGACTAAGTAAAATGTATGGGAATTATGCAAAGATTCGTACTGTAACTGAATAGACAAAGGGAGCTAAAAGAGACGAAACACCCAAATGATTACCTCTTCCATTTTAAGTGTCCAGGTTGAACCATTAAGTGCTGTAACTTTAGTTATGTCTTTAATTCTTTTTATATTCATCTATTCTCAACTATTTCATTAATGTCATGCAAATGTAATCTATTAGTTGTAAAATAGATTTTAACATATATCATAATTTCGTTTCAGAAATATCATTTCCTAATAAACATATGTGCTATTGAACCAGTGGCAGTACCATTGTCTCTCCTGACTATACTCATAAAGAGGATAAAAATTTTATTTCATAGTATTGTTCAGTAAATTAAATGTACAGAATGTTGCAAACATTTCTGAGATATAACTTTAAAAGTTTACATAATGAGGAAAAACAAAAACTATAGTTGAAAAGGCTTATTGGACAAGGAATCTTGTAATCAATCATTAGCATTAAATGAAAAATTCTAACATTCTTATAATTTTTGAATGCTGAAGGAAAGTGGATGTTGGTAGGGACTGAGACTCTGAGAAATGGGAGAAAAAGGTCAGTGTGTTGAAATTTTCGGTTACAGGATAAACAATTTGGGGAAACTAGCATTCATGGTGAATGTAGCTGGCAATACTCTGTGTACTTGATGTCTGCTATGGATACATCTTAAATTTCTTCACCAATAAGTAAACGATATGTAAGGTGAAGTATGTGCTAATGAGCTTGCTTTTTAGATCAGCTCATGTACACATATCACGTCTAGGAAAGTGGAAGAGTAGAAGCAGGTTTTGGGAAAAATTTGAAATATATTTGACTCATTTAGCATTGTTTGTAATTACAATGTTATATGACAAACTGCCGTGTGCCGTTTGAGCTCCCTGAGAAGCTGACTTTGGAAGAAGCAGGGCTGAGCCCTATCTTCTCTTCCCGACTCTAACATTTTGTGCCAGTGTCTTCTGATGTCCTCCTTCTGGGGAGGAAGATGGGTTGCTTCCCAGCCCCAAATGTGACAGGGAGGGCGAAACACTCAAGAGTGAAAACATTGTGTTCTTGAAACAACAGGAAGGGAAAGCATTTCCAACAGACATTCTGACTGTTTATCTTATAGTATGAAAGCGTCTGCTGTGGGGAAGAAGGCAGAAGCTCAGCTGTGGGATTTTCATTCAGGAACAGAAAGCTTAAATGGGAACTACAGTGTAGTCCCACACCTTTCCCAGTTGGTTTCTGCTGGATGTGAGTGTCTCATTTGAAAGTTAGTTTTTAACCTTATCTATTTGTTCTTTTATTTGGAAGCCTCCAGATGGAACATACTGCACTGCCAGGGAAACTTCTACGGGGCCTCTGAGAGTCTTCAAGGGACTCTCCAGTATGCTTCATTTAAGTGATTTCCTCACTATATTTCTGCTGGGGGGGTTATAAGACCCTTAATTTGATGATTACCCCTTTTTAATCTCACAATTTTCCTTCCCTAATTTTCTCTATTGGAATTTTTGAATGCCCAATTTATGATATTTTTCTACTTACTATTTATTCTTTTACCTTTTGCTTGATATATGTTTATAAATTCAATAATTAGAATATGGCTTTTTTATCCTGTATTGAATTCCTAAGTCTCATACATAGCATTATAACAGATCACCAGCTGTATCCTTTCTTCCTTTGTGCCCACATACCCAGTGGATGCCACAGACAATTTCTTTCAAGCCCCCTTTTCCTCACTTATAGCTGTGTTCCAGTACACAATCAACTGGACACTCTTGTTCAACCACAGGCCACACCTGCCAGAAATCCAGTCTTCAACACCAGCAGGCATTCCCTGTGAGCACACTAGCCAGCATAACAGGCTACATACAGCCAACATTTTCTCTAAAAATCCAGAGAGGAAACAGAAACCAAGGATCAAAACATCCACACGATAAGGAAAAAAACAGACAAAATTAGACCTATATATTCATACCAAATGCAACTAGACACATAGGTTATATAGACACCAAACCCAGACATATAGGTTATAGCATAAGAACATAATTAATAAAAGTTAGGGCAATATGTCTCCATCAGAGTCTAGTTATCCTAGCCCAGGAGGCCTTGAATATTCCAACATAGCTGACAAAAAAGAAAAAAGACCTCAAAACCAACTCTATGAAGATAACAGAGGTCCTTAAAGAGGAAATGAATAAATCCCTTAAAGAAATCCAAGAAAAATGGGAACAATTGGAGGAAATGACTAAATCCTTAGAGAAAGCTAAGAAAATACAAACAAACAGTTGAAGGATATGAATAAAGCTTTTTGAGACCTAAAAATGGAAACAGAATAAAGGAAACACAAACTGAAGGAACCCTGAAAATGAAAGATTTAAGAATTAAAAAAGGAACTCCAGAGGCAAGCTTGTGGGGTACAGAGCTAAACAAAGATTCTTAGCTGAGGAATATTGAATGACTGAGAAGTACCTTAAGAAATATTCAACATCCTTAGTCATCAAATATAAATCAAAACAACCCTGAGATTCCACCTCACATTAGTCAGAATGACTAAGATAAAAAACTCAGGAGACAAGAGATGCTGGTGAGGATGTAGAGAAAGAGGAACACTCCACCTAAAGATGCTCCAACATATAACAAGGACACATATTCCACTATGTTCATAGCAACCTTATTTATAATAGTCAGAAGCTGGGAAGAACCCAGATGTCCCTCAACAGAGGAATGGATACAGAAAACGTGGTACATTTACACAATGGAGTACTACTCAACTATTAAAAACAATGACTTCATGAAATTCATAGGCAAATGAATCGATCTAGAAAATATCATCCTGACTGAGGTAACCCAATCACAAAAAAAAAAAAATACATATGGTATGCACTCACTGATAGGTGGATAAAATCCACAGACAATATGAAGCTCAAGAAGAAGGATAACCAAAGTGCAGATACTTCAGTCCTTCTTAGAAGCAGGAACAAAAAATATTTATAGGAGGAGATATGGAGACAAAGTTTGGAGCAGAGACAGAAGGAATGGCAATTTTGAGACTGCCCCACCTGGAGATCTAGCCAATATACATACAGCCACCAAACCCAGACAATATTGCAGATGCCAAGAAGTGCATGCTGACAGGAGACTGATATAGCTGTCTCCTGAGAGGCTCAGTTAGAGCATGACAAATAGAGGTGAATGCTAGCAATCAACCACTGAACCGAGAATGGGGTCCCCATTGGAGGAGTTAGAGAAAGGATTGAAGGAACTGAAGGGGCTTGCAACCCCATAAGAACAACAATACTAACTAACCAGAGTTCCCAGGGACTAAATCACCATCCAAAGACCACACACGAACAGACCTACGGCTCTAGCTGCATATGTAGTAGAGTATGGCCTTGTTGGAGACCAGAGGGAGGAGAAGCTCTTGGTCCTGCCAAGGCTGGACCCCCAGTGTAGGGGAATATCAAGGCAGGGAGTCAGGAAGGGGTGGATGATGGGTGGGAGAAAGGGGATAACATTTGAAATGTAAATAAAAAATATCCAACAAAAAAAGAGAGATGGAAGTAAGACTCTCAGGCATTAAAGATAAAAGAAACAGATACACCAGTCACAGTAAATGCTAATTCTAAAATATATCCTTGATGTAAAACTTACAGGAAATCTGAGACCCTATAAAAAAGACCAAACTTAAGAATAATAGGAATAGAGGAAGGAGAATTCCAGCTCAGAGGCCCAGATAACATTCTTAAAAAATCATAAAAGAAAAACTTTCCAAGTTAAAGGAAATGCCTATGAACATAAAAGAAGGGATGGGTATGGGACAGGGGGCTTATTTCCAGGAAACCGGGAAAGGGAATAACATTTGAAATGTAAATAAAATATTAAATAAAAGAAAAAAAGATAAAAGGAGCATACGGAACACCAAATAGAGTAGATCAGAAAAGAAAGTTCCTTAGTCAAATCATAATCAAAACATTAAACATACAGAACAAAGAAAGAATACTAAAAGTTGGAAGGGGAAAAAACTTAGTAAAATATAAAGTTATATCTATTAGAATTACACCTGACTTCTCAATGGGGACTCTAAAATCCAGAAGGTCCTGGACATATATTGTATGGATGGACTTACAATTGGACATTAGCTATAAAGTATAGGAATCTCTTTTGGAGAGATTAGTAATACAAGGGACACACCTAAACATAATAAAGACAATTTACCTCAATCGTATAGAAAACATCAAATTAAATGTAGAGATACTCAAAGAATTTCTACTATAATCAGGAACAAGAAAAGGCTGTCCACTCTCCTTACATCAATTCATTATAGTGTTTAAGGTTTTAGCTAGAGCAGTAAGACAAGGGAAGGCGGTCAAGAGGATACGAATGGAAAGGTAGAAGTCAAAGTGTCATTATTTGCAGATGATATGGCAGTATACAGAAGAGAGGCTGCCCTAAAATTCCACTGGTAAATGTCTCCCCTGAACACCTGGTAAGCACTTTCAGTAAAGTCCCTGCATAGAAAATTACTCACAAAAATCAGTAGCCCTCCTACATCCAGGTGAGTAACAGACTGAGAAGGACGTCCTGGAAATAACAGCCTTTACAACCTCCTCAAATAATAAGATACTTTATGGTAAGTCTAACCGACCAAGTGAAAGGCTTGTGTGATCAAAACTTCAACATTTTGAAGACAGAAATTGAATAAGATACCAGAAGATTGAAAGATCTCCAATATTCATGAATCAGTACCATTAACAAAGTAAACATGGCCATCCTACCTTTAAAAGCACTCTATGGAGTCAATGCGATGCCCATCTGTATCTAGACACAATTGTTGGTAGACTTTGAAAGGAAAATTCTCAACTTCATATTGAAAAACAAAAGCCCAGGAGAGCTAAAACAATCCTGAATAGTAAAAGAACTGCTGGGGGTCTCACCATATCTGATTTCAAGTTGTACAATGGAGCTATAGTAATAAAAACCAGATGCTATTAGCATAAAACAGACACATTGATCAATGGGATTGAATTAAAAACCTAGAAATAAATCCACATGCCTATAGAAACTTGATTTTTTTTTAAAAAAAAATAAAGTAGCCAGAAATACTCCCACCATAGGAAAAAAAGAAAGCATTGTCAACAAATGGTACTGCTGCTCTATTTGGATGTCTCCATGTGGAAGAATGCAAACATTAATATTTATCACTCTGCACAAAACTCAAGTCCAGGTAAATCAAAGACCTTCATATAAAATCAGACATACTGAACCTGATCAAAGAGAATGTGGGGAACAGCCCTAAGCACACTGGCAGAGCAGACAACTTTCTAAAAAGAACACTGATAGCACAGGCACTAAGATCAACAATTAATTAGTGGGACGTCATGAAACTGAATATCTTCTGCAAGGCAAAGGACGCTGTCAAAAGGGCAAAGTGGCAGCCAACAAATGGATTTTTTTTTAACCAACTCCACATCCAGTAAAGGAATAATATAATATCCAAAATATATACAACTTGAAAAACTAGATATAAAACCCTCTTAATCAAATTAAACCATAGTATACAGATCTAAACAGAGAGTTCTTAAAAGGGGAATGTAAAGTGTTAGAAAACCACTGTAGAAACGTTCAACGTTCTTTGCCGTCAGTGAACTACAAATGAAAACTACTTTGAGATTTTACCTTACACCTGTCAGTATGCCATAGATCAATGACAATAACGTAAGTGACAGCTAATGCTGGTGAGAATGTGGAGCAAGGGAAACACTCCTCTATTGTTGTTGGGAGGCCACTTTGGAAACCAATACAGCAATTCTTCAGAAAATTGGGAAATGACCTACCTCAAGACCCATTATACCACTCTTGATTATATACCAATGGACTCCTCATTCTGCCACAAGGAACACTTGTTTAATCATGTTTATTTTGGACTTATTCATAATAGTTAAAAATTTGAAACAACCTATATAGCCTTTAACAGACAATGGATAAAGAAGGAGCTGAAGGGGCTTGCAACCCCATAAGAACAACAATACCAACCAACCAGAGCTCCCAGGGACCAAACCACCATCCAAAGAGTACACATGGACAGACCCATGGCTCCACCTGCATATTAAGGAGGAGAAGCCCTTGGTCCTGCCAAGGCTGGATCCCTCGGCCCCCAAGTGCAGGGAAATGTCAGGGTGGAGAGGCGGGAAGGGGTGGGTGGATGGGTGGGGGAACACCCTCATAGAAGAAGGAGAGGGAATGGGATGGGGGTTTATGGATGTGAAACTGGGAAAGGCGAAAACATTTGAAATGTAAATTTAAAAAAATCCAATAAAAATGTTAAAAAAAAGAAAATGTGGTACATTTACACAGGGAGTTTTACTCAGCTGTTTGAAAAATGACTTTGTGAAATTTGCAGACAAATAGATAGAATTAGAAAAAAAATTACACCGATTGAGCTTATCCAGAACCAGAAAGAGAAATGTGGTATATATCCACTTATAAGTGGATTTAGCCACTAAGAAAATGATAACCAAGGTATAATCCAAAGAGTCAGAGGTAAGGAGGCGGGTCTTCCTGAGAGTGTGAAATAGAATAGATTTAAAGGATGAACTTGTGGCAGGTAGAGATAGGGGCAGGAGGGATCAGGTTAGGTGGGGGTGAGATGGGATGGAGAGAGAGAATGAAGGAAGACACGGCTGGGATTTGGTGGATGTTTGAGGGGTGGTGTGAAAACCTCGTGCAGTGAAAACTTTCTGGAATCAATCAAGGCGATCTTAATGAGGATTCCTAGTAGAAATGGAGGGTATAGACTCTTAACTGGCTATCCTTTGTAGCAAGGAAAAGTTTCTAGTGGAGATGCTGGATTGTATTCCATTGTGTTGTTCCATGGAAGTCCCCAAACAACCTAGGCTGATGCTAAGACAAACTGACAGCGGGGCTCCATTGCTGAGGACATCATCCACTTAGGTCATTGAATACGGAGAGGTCAAGCTGTTGCCAGCAGCAAGGCTACACCCCTTTGTTCTAGTCCCTTTGGTGCCAGAAGGTTGAAGACAACCCAGAGCTCCCAGCGACTAAACCACCAACCAAAAAGTACACATGGAGCTCCAGCCACATACGTGTCCTTGTTGGGCATCAATGGGAGGAGAAGTCCTTGGTCCTGTGAAGGCTCGATGCCCCAGTGTAGGGGAATGTCAGCGCGGGGACAAGAGAGGGAGTGGGTGGCTGGGAGTGAGAGAAAACCTCATAGAAGCAGGGGGAGGGGAGATGGGAGAGGGGACTTCCGGAGGACAAACTAGGAAAGGGGATAAATTTGAAATGTAAATAAAGAAAATATCCAATAAAAGAAAAAAATAATAAAATGTATAAAAGAAAAAAAAGCACAAAAACATTGACATATGATCTGTCCTGCCTACACAATATGGTACTATATGGACTATCCAACCAATGTCTGATTTGACTTAAGACCCTCTCCACCAGAAGGGACCCATACTCAGCATTGCTTCGGTAACCAAAAGGAGAGACTATCTATCCCAGAGGCCTAGGATAAAACCAAACACAACAAGAATCAATAAAATGATTCCTAATGGTATTATGCTGTAATCATAGATCAGTGTCTTATACAGTCATCATCAGAGCGTCTTCATCTGGCAGCACATGGAAACAGGTGCAGAGATCCACAGGCAGACATTATGTGGAGAGAGAATCTAAATTTATGTTCTACAGTGATTCTCTCCCCTCAGAGCTCAGCAAATCCTGCTGAAGAAAAGACAGAAAGATTGTAAGAGTCTGAGGAAATAGAGAACACCATTTCTCCTCTGAGTCAGCCAAGGAAGTGCATATAAGCTCTCCAAGACGGAAGCAGCAAGCACAGGGATACATGTGACAGGTCCTCTGTGTATATATGTAGCTATTAGCTTAGTATTTTTATGGGATTCCTGAATAGAAGAATAAGGGGGTCTCTGACTGCATTGCTTAATCTTCAGACTCTATTCCTCCTGTTGGGTTGTTGTGTCCATGATATGAAAATTTGTCTTCATCTTATATTTTATTTTGTCATGTTTTTTTTATCTCTTAGAAGCCTGTTTTTTTCTAACAAGAGGAAGAAAAGGAGTGGATTTAGAGGGAAGGATAAATGGGGAGGAGCTAGGAGGAGTAGAAATTATAGCCATATTATTTCTATGAGAAGATAAATCTATTTTCAATAAAACAGACAAAAATGAAGTGATAGCTATAACAGATCATTCTGCTGAACATATATAATACAATACTATGAAAACTAAAATTAAAGAGGTAAACTGAGTGCACAATTTCATTATTAGACAAGTAAAAGATGTAAATGTATATTAGTATAATAAAAATATCTAAACATTCCATCATTCTGGAAGAATTTGACAAGAAATGAAACAAATTGCATGTTAAGCTGCTTCATAAGAAATATCAATACTCCACTCTTTACATACCCAGGATGATAATTCATTTTTATTTGTGTCAGATACTATAAATAGTAAAAGGACTTTAATGATTACAATTTAGTCAAAATGTTCTCAATATTTTTAATAAATGTAATTCAGTGTAAAATAGGAGAAACAAAGAAGGAATATGCTCTCTAAATTATATAAGACTTTTCTGATGGATACCTAGTCACTTGTAATGTTTCCAGTGATGACCTGGTTTCCATTGTCAGCATTGTACATATTACTAAGTGCTTCTGTGATTCACATAACAGACTTTTTACCTGTCAATGATCTCTAAGCAACATAATATAGCAAGTACTCTGTGGCACTTATATCATTTTAGGTATTCTATGTACCTAATTAGTAAGGTTCTGAAAGAAGACTGTAATCTTACATTGGCGGATGTGAATAGATTCTATGCAAAAATGTATGACATTTTAATGAAAGAGAATTTTATCTAAGACGTTGCTCTCAATCAGAAATGCAGAATGACTATTGCAATTTCTCAATGGCCTTTGTGTTTATGAATAGTACACTCTTGTTTCTAATTACATACCTGCATTATGTTGATATCAACTCTTACCTCAACAGAAAAGGTGTAACAGATAGGATGTCAATATGCATCATCTATGCTTTCATTGTTTTGCCTCCTTTGATGTAGAGGCACACAGCAAATCTTCCTTAAGGTGGCTGATGTGTAAATTGGCAGTTCAGCCAGTCACAACTGAAGTGGAAACCAATCAGAAACAGGCAGCAAACCGCTCCGGCAGGGATTCATCTATTATAAGTTCGTGCCCTTCTCCCTTTCTCAACCACTGAGGACTCAGTCTTTTGAGGCTTACAGGGGACAGAACTGCTATTTTTTTCACACACAGAAGCTGCCTTTGAAGGTCCCGCTGCATCCAGCACACAAACCATCCCAAACGAACCCCAGAAATCTGAATTTAAATGCAAAACCAAATCCAGGAAACAACAAACATATCCAAAGTACATTTATGTAAATTTATGTGCAGCTAAGCTCAGCATGTCGGCTGCGTGCTAAGAGCTAATATAGTTTCAAATTCCTTCATGTTCTCTGAACAGATAATGAGAAGTTGTAGGACCAGATACTGATGATATTATAAATGTTCATGGTTCCCATCGATGGCAGATTATAACTACAGGAATTGATGTGTTTCTCCCAACCCTGTAGAGTCACATTTTAAGCATCCAATTTTTAATCAAAAGTGAATCATAATTCTTTACCTTTTCAGAAATCACTTGAGCTCTTCCTTCATTAGCACTATGCTAGATACTGAAGATTCAAAACAAAACAAAACAAAAAAACAAACAAACAAACAAAAAACCCAAAACCCAAACAACAGCAAACTCCCCAGAAAAGTCACAGAAAACAAACAACAACAACAACAAAAAAATACAATGTCAAAAACAAGAGAGGTGTGTGCTCAGAGTGGGTCAGGCTTTTATTAGCTTAGCAAATAAAACTGGTGATTATGTTGGGATATTAATAATTACATTGCGAATATCTAAAGTTTGGAAAGGGAAGGAGTGTCAACTTGATAAAAGATAAAATATTATTTTGTAAAAAATAAAGTGTGAATTAAACATTTTCTGAAGCTGGAATGCTATTGGCTAAGCTTCTTCACGTGAAATAGTCTAAGATTTTTTTTTTTTTAAATCCAGTGAATGATTCCTAACGATACTCTACTAATTTCGTAGACTGGAGCCTATCATAATCGACATCAGAGAGCTTTCATCCAGCAACTGATTAGAACAGAAGAAGAGACCCACAGCCAAAAATTAGGCAAGTTTGGGGGAATCCCATACAATAAGAGGAGGAAGGATTGTAGGAGTCAGAGGGATCAAGGACACCGTGAGAACATGGCTCCCAGAATCAACTAACCAGGGATCATAGCGGCTCTCAGAGACTGAGCCAACAATCAGGGAGCTGTATAGGCCAGAGCTACGTCCTCTGTGTGTATGCTGTGGCTGTATAGCTTGCTGTTTTTGTGGGACTCCTGAAAGAGGGAGCAAGGGTTGTCAATGACTCTGTTGCCTGCTTTTGGGGCCTTTTTCCTCCTACTGAATATGAGGGTTTGTGCCTAGTCTTAGTGCATCACGCTATGCCGTATTTGGTGGATATCAGAAGGACTGCTCTTTTCTGAAGAGAAACGGAGCTGCAGAGGGATGTGGGGAAGAGGGGAGGGTGTGTGTGTGTGTGTGTGTGTGTGTGTGTCTTGTGTGTGTGTGCGTGTGTGTGTTGTATGGGGTGTTAGTGTGTGTGTGTGCGTATGCATGTGTGTGTGTGTGTGGTTGTATGAGGGTGTTAGTGTGTGTGCATGCCCGTGCGTGCATGCGTGTGTGAGTGTGTGTGTGTGTGTGTGTGTGTGTGTGTGTGTGTACTGGAGGAAGGGGGAGGGGAAACAACAGTGGGGATGTTATGCATGAAAGAATAATTTTTAAAAAGTGGTATTGATGTTGTAACATGAAAAGATTTATAATCATCGATCCTGGTATAAAGATCCTCACTGATAGTGGCAAGTTTTAAATAAATGGGAACATATGCTAATGTACTTATATATCTTCAAGTTATGCAAAGAAAATGAGAGAAAAATATACTAGTTAAAACTCCAATCTCAGTGACCCTTTCAAATGGGGTCATTCATGGGCAAAGGATCTGTCAGAATTTTGAACCTAAGAGAAATAGCAAGAATAGCATTAAGAAATATGATTTGTAATTAAATCCTCAGCAAAGCCAGATCTTCAGCAATTAAAAGAGAGAGAAATAAATGTCAGACCATTTTCTGTTAAGTATTTGTTCAAGAATATTTTCTAAATGCTACCAAGAGATAGATTTTACATTTTGGGGAGTTCTAGCCCATCTATTCTGATTTACTAAGTTTTTAAAGATCATTTTCAACTGATCAAAGAATAGTAGAAAAACAAAATTCCAATAAAGGTAAAACTGTATAGAAGTTAATACTAGGAATACTTCAAATCTAGTTTGAAAATAATCTAATTTCTCAGTAACAATTTCTGTCAATATGAACATTCTGAAACACAAAATTCTCCTGTTTTTAAATAAACTTGAATATTTTGTTTTGAAAATGATTTCAAGGGAAGATAGAGTCAAGCATTTTAGAACAAAACTCTACAATGTTAGCTGAAGGCAAAAACACTGGCTGTTCCTTTGTTATTTGAAAGCCAACAAGTCCTTCAAATTGGCATTAATTCATGAGAACTGGGAAATTTATGGGTTTGTAATATGTTGTGAATGTACAACTAAGAGAAATAAACAACTAGAGGGAACCTGGAAATAGTTTTGGATTCTCAAGAGTCAACAATAAGAGAGCCATTATCAATGAGTAGAATAAACATCATCAAAGAGTGCTCTGATGTTCCTGAAAGTCTTAGGAAAGATGGATAAACACTGGCCAACACTAGACCCTGGCAGATCTTTCTGAATAAGCACCTTGCAGTTGAGTGTAAAAAAAAATTAATACATTCTAAAAAGCATATTGTGAACAAATTGCTACTCATCTCACACCTGAAAGGCAAACTCAATTCCATAAAAGCCCACAGCATATAATTGGAGATTCAGAAATAAAAATATGAATGACCTTTCAAATTTTGGAACACATTAAACAGAGAAATTCTATAAATATACAATCAAAATAAATCATCTACTCCCTATGAAGACAACTACTTATAATTTCTTTAGAAAAGGAAAAAAAAACTGTGAAGAATTACCCTCACTACCTTGAATAAATGGGATTGAAAACTAATAAAATATATTTAACATGAAACGAGAATAGAATCTCTAATTAGTATGTTTTGTTATTGGGGTAATGCTCTATACCAGGAATTAAAACCAAAGTTATTCCATATCCACTCAAAAATATTTAAGACCTCTCTAAAGTTTATGCTTAAGTACAAGACAGCATGTTTGAAATAGACATACAGGCATATAGCAATAGAGAAACCAAAGCAACACGATAAATAAATAAACAAACAAATAAACATGACATTCTAGAAACAAACAAGCAACCAAATAAAAGGGGGTGGGAAGTGAACTTACAGCATCTGTGCATGTTAGCATTCAATAATCCTACCATGAACAACTGAAAGACCTGTTGTGAAGTCTGATTTTGAAGCTGGGACGGGATGTACACAGGCTGCTTCAAGAAAGCTGGACCAATGGCCTAAGCAGAAACTTTGATGAATAAATATTGTGTATAATCTGTGTAAATTCTGTAATTAAAATTTACCAACATATCCGAGGCCCATGTGTGGTGTGTAGGTCACTATTACTTACATTTTACTTAAAATGAAAATGAACAAATTTTATAGTAGCTAACGATTGGAAGCCAAAACATGCAATATTTGAACCAAGAAGTGGAAACAAAGCACTTTTTCCAAATAAATACTTTATTCAGAGTAAAAGAGAGAAGTTATAAATATTTTTTCTGGTAAACAGTGTATACTACAAACCGGATAAAATATGGCTATTGTTCATGGCATGTATGTTACAGAATTTTATAGATAGAATGTTCACATTATCTCATTGGAAAACATGAAAATTATCATGATGTATTTTGAGAGTCCATCCATAAATGTATTGTGTAAAGATGATGAAATACATGTTTTGGTTCACTGAAGACCTAGAAAGGTCATTATTTTAAAATGTCCTCAGTGGGGCAAGTAGTGTCTAAAAGTAAACAGAACCACATACAGATAGATGCTGGCAAACTTCTGAAGTGAAGTGAATATTTGGATGTCGCTGACCCTGTGACTGTATCCCTGCTCTCCTATCAGGAAGGTAGGCATGGTTCGGTGTAAGTTAGCAGTCCTGGCTGTGTTCCCAGATACACGGTTGACAGGAGCAGGTGGCAGATGGAGTTGGCTTGGGAACCATCTGTAGTAGCTAGTTACCTGACCCCAACTTCTACGGAATTATGTTTTCAACTTTCATAGCTGCTTCCAGCGTTCTTTCTCTTTTTTCAAAAATAAAATATTAAACTAGATTCTTAGAGTTCTTTTTAATTATCCATCAGAAAAACACCTTGACTAATTGTGTCTTTAAAAAAAACCTATCCCAGTAACTAACCAACTGCCAAAAGAACAATGTGAATGAGAGCAAAACCAGTAGGTGAAACTAGTAGGTGGATACATTTTCTATTATATCATAATACATTGTAACATTGCAGGGTCAATTAACTAGAAAGCTTTCTGATACAAAATGTGAACAAATTTGCATATTAATTCACATGTAAATTAAAGCATACTAATATGAATACATTTCTTTTTATTTTGCTATGACATTTCTAATCCTTACCTTCCATAAGTTTCCCCGTGTGTTCCGCACTTCCCCCAGGAAGAATCTTAGCAATATAGGCTCCAATTTCTCCACTGTGTCCAGGGATTTCTTTACCACCAACAATTCTAATTCCTAGCCCATTACCTGTATAGAAAAGTTAGCAAACTGTTAGCAGTAATTCAAGAAGGAAACTCTTATCACAAGAAGGTTACACAAAAGGTGGATTAGGTACCCAGAATCCAAGCAAAACCCTGAGAGTAGAAACTGGACATCAATCACAAAATTACATTATTTCGACTCCAACACACCTAATAAGGTATAAAGCTATTGGGGCTTAAGTATAATCTACGGTGATCAGATTGTAATTAAATGCTTTCTTACAGTTAGTCATATTTATGCAAATAACTAATGCCCCAAATTTAATCAGTTATATTTTTTAAGAATTACAAAATATGCTCAGAAAAAATCCAAAGTAAACACTTCAACTTTAAAATTAAGGTCAATTTACTCTTGGAAAGGTACTCATGGCTACTGTAAACTAGACAAATATAATCCCAACATAGATATGAGTTCAAGAGATAAGAAGTCCATATCTACGACTGCTCATTGCTTTCAACCCTAACTCCTCATTGTGTAACTGCCTGTGGCGCAAGAATATTGTTCCAGAACATGCATAACTCAGTCCTGGTTCTTTACTCCATAACCAGGTTGTTTTTTAATTACCGACTTGAAGCGAAAACAGAGAATAACATGAATTTTGCAATGTAAGTGGGTGCACTGTTTCTAGATCTAAAAGCAAATGAGTACGTGTGGTACCAGGTGTGATTTTGGACAGATGTCAAAGGTGTTTTAGGAAAATGTAACACAAGAAAGCAGAACTCTTTTTTTTTTTTTCCTTGCTGCAGCCAAACTTTTATTGAATCTTAAGGAGAGCCCCGCGCGCGGCTTATATACACCCTAGCGCGGCGCATTCACACCTGATTGGTGAAAGCAGAACTCTTAATCTCTACTGCTAACACGGTTATCTATTAACTGGACTTTTACTAAACTTGGTGTGAGAAGTACTGTTCTCAAAGGTTTTCAGTCTCAAGACGGTGTTCACTTGTCACTTAATTCTGCAAAGCTAATGGCTTGGTTAGCATCCGCACAAGTTACGTGTTATGCAACTAATTATACTAAATTATGGGCCCTTTATGTAACGTCTACACCAAATATATATTATAATTTAATACCCCCTTCTATTTCATGTTATAATTATAGATGAACTTCCTTCCTCCCTCTTCTCCTTTCTACCTCCCCTTCCTTACTGCCTCCCTTCCTTCCCTTCAGACTTCCTCCTTCACTCCTGCCTTCTTTTGAGTTCTTTATTTTCTGTCTTGCTTTCTCCATTTCTTTACTGTGTTCCCTTTCTTCTCCCCCTCCCTCTCTCCCTTTCTTCTGTCCATCTTTCTGCTTTTTTCATCAGAGGGTATTTTGGCTATTAAATCTCAAAAAATGTTTATGTTAACATAAACAAAGTTATTAATCTGCTTGTAAATGTCCTGCCATTAATGATTCGTGGTGAAGCCATGTGCTGGTTCCTTCTAGACCCACACTTAGAGGTCTCTCTCTCTCTCTCTCTCTCTCTCTCTCTCTCTCTCTCTCTCTCTCTCTCTGGTCCATGACTCAGTGTTATTTTGTTGTTCTTGTTTTAGAGTAATTATTTTGTGCAACAAATGCAACATAATTGCACTAATTTAAATAATCTGGTAAATAACACTCAACTGAATCTAGTAAAAGCAGGTGAGTCACTGAAATTTAGACTTTAAGAAGTCATGGAAATAGAATCTACACTAGCCCTTTAGATACTTGTCAATAAAGGGTAGAAGATAAAGAAAATAGTATTAACCAGCGTCAATCAACTAATCTACCTAACACTTACCAATATACTAAGTACGTTTTGAAACTACATAGTTCTAAAGTAGATCTAAGTTATTTGAAACTAAAAGTTTGAAAAAATACCCTTTAAATGTTCGCTTAATAACATATAGTAGAAACGTAAAAAGACTTAGGAAGAAAAATAATAGTTTTTTTTACCATAACTTATATATCATGAAAGCTAGTTCAATTCATACGTTTTTTGAGTAATAATTATTGTATCTTTAGATATTATATATTTGATTTCCATAAAGCTAAAGTGTTCCCCTTCACATGTAGAAAGCTGGAGGCCAATGTAAGTCTTGATGAATTGGATATACAGGAATTTTGAAGTAAAATGACTGGAACTAAGGAATCCTTAATATATGCTATTCATATTTTGAATGTTCTAGCTTTTTATTTATTTTGTAGTCATGCATATAAGGTATGTATGTGCATGTGCGTGTGTGCATGCCTGAGTACGTGTGTGTGTGTGTGTGTGTGTGTGTGTGTGTGTGTGTGTGTGTGTGTGTTAATCATGTGTAGGTCTCATGACAACTGTGGCAGTTGGTTTTCTCCTTTTACCATTGGTTGTGCTGACTGAAGTCATGTTATCAGGCCTTGTGGCAAGTACTTTACCATCTGAGACATCTTCCTGGCTTCACATTTACATAACTTTGACATTAAAAAAAAAGCAAAACAAGCTCCTTTGTCTTTTTACATATTTCCTATGTAGTAATGTACAATCATTAACTAATACTCTCTTAGTAAGAGGTCATGAAATACACAGGCCTTGATTTTACAATGTGACAGGATAAAGAGACACATAAAGAAACATTTATCATAGCTTTAAAAATAATACCTTGAAAAGAAAGAAAATAAAAATTTAGAATTTTAAGTAGAACAAGTTGTGTTTTAAACTTTATAATATATTCTCTTATATATTATATCACAACTACAGTTTCATCTCCCCTGTCTCTTCTCAGGTTCATATCACCTCCCTGCACTGCTTCTCCATTTGTCTTCAGAGAAGGGCAGGATTCCCAGGAGTATCACCAGGATCTGGCATATTAAATTGCAATACAATTAGGCATTTCCCCTCACATACAGTTGGACATGTCAACCCAGTAGAAGGAAAAGGATCCCAAAAGAGTCAAAGACAGTCCTTGCTCTACTGTTAGGAGTCTCACAGAACCACAAGCTACACAACTATAACATGCGTGTAGAAGTCCTAGGTCAGACCAATTCAGGCTCCCTGTTGGCAGTTCAGTCTCTGTGGACCCCTTATGAGCCAATGTTACTTGACTCTGTGAATTGTTTTCTTGTGGTGTCCTTGACCCCTTGGGCCCCACAATTCTTCCTCTCCCTCTCCCTCAGGATTCCCCCAGCTCCACCTAATGTTTGGCTGTGGATCTGTATCTGTTTCCATGAGTTGCTGAATGCAGCTTTGGAGTGACTATTGTGCTAGACTCCTGATTAGACTGACAGGGTAAATTAGAATTCACAAAACACACAAAGTATATCAGGGCAAGATCAATGAGACAAGTAGCCAGGTAGTAAGGAAAGGATTATTATCATTGTCTATAATTACAACAAAATTGACTGATCTTTTTATATCTCTGTCTACATATTTGAGAAATATGGTGAAATACTAGATTTATGAATACCTTAAATAATATCTGCATAAACGTGAGTATATTTATGGAAAACTATATTTCCACTTGTGTTCACAGCTTAAAGATGATCTAATTTTATGTTTAGCAATTCATTGCATTAAAATCTTTAAGCACCACAAAGAAAGCATTTTAAATGTTTGCCATTTAAAATTATACATGAAAATATTCTGAGATTATGTGGAACATGCAGATTTGGCAAAATTAAAGTACCAATTTCACTATATTCTTATCCCTTGATGCATCCATGAATGAAGGAACAGGAGAATTTACATGAGTTAAGAGTTCTACCTTATGAATAATTACTCTAATATATTTATCCATAAAAACCCAAAGAACGTAAATATATTCCACAGTTTTATCTTTAGATTTGGAAAGAGAAGGCAGATTATCAATATAAATATTAATGTTTGTAAAATATGAGCAACAAAAATGTCCCTATAGGTTGTTTAGCATTAGGTCAATAACATTGTCTTTTATGTACTTTAAATGATACTCCGAAGGCAACGCACCTTTGTTCTTGTATTTTTCACTTATGAACTTCTGTTATGAACCATAAATGTAAGCAAACTAAATTATAGTACATCTGAAGTACTCCATAGTGAAAACCCTATAATTTGTATGATATTGGAAGGTGAAGAATAAAAAATAGTTCATAACTTTTCCTTAATTATCAAAAAGCAAGAAAAGCAAGAGGCTCCCAGGATTCGACAGGGATGACGTTAGTTGAAATACCCAACAAAGGGGAGGGAAAACCTGTAGAGATCATATCCAGAGGTTAGGCAAGACCCCTCGTTGACGGATGGGGTCACCCACTCATCTCAAAAATATTAATGCAGAATTTCTCCTGTTTAAAGGAAATATAGGGACAAAGTGTGGAGCAGACATTGAAGGAAAGGACATTCAAAGACTGCCCCACCTAAGGATCCTTTCTGCCTACAGACACCAAACCCAGACATTATTGCTGATGTCAAGAAGTGCTTGCTGATAGGGAGCCTGGTATTGCTGCCTTCTGAGAGCTCTGCCAGAGCCTAAAACAGATGCGGATGCTCACAGCCAACCACTGGACTGCAAATGGGGACTTCAAAGGAGGAGTTCAAGAAAGGAGTGAAGGAGCTGAAGGGGTTTGCAACCACATAGGAAGAACAACAATATCAACCAGAGATCCCAGGGTCTAAACTACCAACCAAAGAGTACACATGGAGCAGATGGCCTTGTTGGGCATCGATGGGAGAAGTCCTTGGTCCTGTGAAGGCTCGATACCCCATAACTGAGGAATGTCATGGCGGCAAGGTGAGAGTGGGTAGGTGGGAGGGGGAGCACCCTCATAGAAGCAGGGGGAGGGCAATGAGATAGGGGGTTTCCAGAGGTGAAACTGGGAAAGAGGATAACATTTGAAATGTAAATGAATGAAATGTCAAATAAAAACCAAAACCAAAAACCAAAAAAAGCCCCTTCTGCTTGCTATATGAGAACCCTTCCTAAAATGGATAGTCATTGCCTTAATTACAGTCCACAGGTGATATCTTTCAGAAAGCATCAATATGAAACACACGAGGTCTGTCCACCTGAAAAGAGTCAAATTTTAATCTCGAATGTTACCATTAGCTTTTTCTTATCTAGGCATTACAGTTCAACATGCTACCTTCCACCATCATTTTAACTCTCTCTCTCTCTCTCTCTCTCTCTCTCTCTATATATATATATATATATATATATATATATACACACACACACACACACACACACACACACATATATGAAAAGAAGTTTTATTCTTTCAAGGATATGAAGGCAGCAATAAATTTCCTATTTGTAAACATAAGGCCATAGGCCATATTTGTCTTCCTTAATATATAAAAGTATTAATGAAAATGCTGTGTGGAGCTCATAACACACAGAATGAGAGAAATACATTTTCCTCTTATATATCTGAAACAACCATTGGCACAAGACATTAAAAAAATGTCAGAATGTATAGCAGAATGCTTTTGTATTCTGGCTTTGTTGAAGTAGATTTCAAATCATATATCATGAGTACGCTGGTAGAGTGATTTTGCTTACATATACATGATTTCATTCTCTTGACATACTGAAAACATAATTCCCACTAAAAGTTTCCCTGGACTGTTAGTCATAAAACATATTCTTTATTTATGAAATAACATACATAGCATTCCTGGTTTCTACTGTACGCTACTTAAAGGAATTGCAAAATTATAAAATCAAGAATAATCTGAAAACATTTCACTAACACTTATGTAGAAATAATTGAAACAACTCTCTTCTACTTAGTAGGAATAAAGTCCAAAACAATTGGATGTACAGTTTGAACTTAGGGTCACTTTCTAAATATGCTGTAGAATTAAATTATACTGAATCTGGGGACAAGTATTAATATTATTGAGTGATCAGGACAAGTAGTGGTGAAGTCATTCACTAATTATGGTAATGCTGTTTTTGTGAGATACTTATGTAAATTAATATTGTTATTGGAAATAAAATAGTTACCGTAGTGAGAAACTAAGATGTGCTTCTAAATAAATATTAGTTTTACTTATAGAAAACACAAAGAAGACATATACTGTTATTCTAGTAATATATTGAATATCAAGTGCTTTGGGACGAACTTTGCGTTGTGACAGATATATTTCATCATGATTACCATTAAGCCATAATCTTCTTTTTGTCTAGGTAGAACTCATGACTTGTTTCTTATTAATATGATCTAGCAAATATGATATACAGTCACTACTGTGGTTGCCAAATATTAAGATAAGTGCCATATTAGCCAACACAAATGACAGTCCCACTGGACTTCAGGTAAGCTGTTATTGTGAGAGACCCAGAGTGAGGAATACTGGCATGGGACTATGGAAAATGTCTAGATAATGTGTGGTCCCTCCTGACAGCCATCAGGAAGAACTAGAATTCAAAAGGAACTAACTTTTACAATGCTCTGCCTGAGGCTGGAAGGGGCAGCCAATATTTAAAGAGGAACAAAGCTTGATTAATGCAGATTATAGATTTGCAAGGTCATTAGTAGGTTGTCCATTTATGATGTGAAAACTTTGGCACAGTAGATGTATATTGCTTTAAGCATTACTCAGTTAGTTATGCAGTAATAACAAACTAATGTGAGAATAAAAGTTACAGTTAGAATAAAAATTGTATTTTCAGTTTTCTGTGATTGAATGCATGATAATATTACCATGTTACCAAAATGTGCAGAATGTTAATTCTTATAGTACTGAGAAGGCAGTGAGCAATCAAAGTGAGAACATGTGAATGAAAAGGAAAATCAGCCACGAAAAAGAAATGATTGATGTTTGTAACAGTCTCATTTCTGGGACACTAGAAGTAGTGTACATAGTGGCAGCAAATAATCAGTACACATGTACTTCAGCCTGTCTCCCCAATCGAAACTAATACATCAATGTTAATGATGTTGAAAACACTATGTGAATCTTGTTACTGAGTCTTAACGTATACCTTTGAAAACTACACTGTATGATCACCGTTGGTTCATCACGAGATATCTTGTTTTAATTTTATTTTTCTTGGATATTTTATGTATTTACATTCCAAATATTATCCCCTTCCCCCTTTCCTATACTTCCTTCCCTCTCCCCCTGCATCTATGAGGATACTCCCTCTCCCACCCACCCATTTTTTAATAGGGTTATTTGATTCTCTAGAGTCTAACTTCTTGAGTTCCTTGTATATATTAGATATTAGCCCTCTATCAGATGTAGGATTGATAAAGACCTTTTCCCAATCTGTTGCTTGCTGTTTTATCCTATCAGTATTAGAGATCTAACTAACTCAGCCCAGTGGAACAACCCAGCCATGTTGGCAATTGAACTCCATTCCTTGCATTTTAACTTGATATATAATGCTACTATTTCTCATGCCATGACATTCTGAAAAATTTTTAATAAATAACAAAAACAACAAAAAACAAAAACAAACAAACAAAAAAACCACATGGTCTCATCGCACCTTAAAACAAAGTACAAGGAAGAAACCCTTTTTTCCATTTAACATGTACAGAAATAAGGCTTCTGTGAGGTGTAATAGAAATCAGTACAGCCCATACTTTTAATCTACATGAATGATTTAGCGCTGTACTTTCTGCTTGCTCCTGGTTTGGGGCCTTCAGGAGTCATTCTGACAACAACACACACCCTTCCCACCATTCGCTTGCTGAGGGCGAAGGTAGAGACTGCCATCAGTTCATTAAAATGAGAAATTAAAAGATCTGAATCAACAGTAGCAACAAACTATTGAGAGTCAGACTGTCAATGAAGGCTGAAAAGAAATAGGCACAGCTTCAACAGCCCACATGCTATGTTGCACAAGTAAATTTGGAACGGCTTGTCTGGGAAGGATTATGACGTCAGTGTAATTTCTATTTTTCAACTGCTACAAACATTTTTAGGACATGCTCATATCTTTTTGAAAAAAAAATATTGCCAGAATGAAATTCAAATTGTAGCAATGATAGGTCTTAGCATTCCAATAGGCAAAGGGAATTCTTATAGATACAATAAATGAATAATTAATTGGATTAATATTTAGGTGGTTTAGTTTGAAAATCTGAAAGTGTAAATGTTCACTGGCGTAAGGGCCTCGTGATAAAATTTTTTAGTAGCCTCATTTTTCAGGGTGAGTTGAGAGATTGATGCCCAAGAGAAGTTCTAAAGTTGCTGACTCCATAAGTGCATAAATAAAACTCAGGTGGCCAGACTATTTTTAAACTAGGGGATGAAACCATTCTAATGTTACTTCCCTGCACTCTGTGGGTGATAAAATGTGACCAGTCAGCTTTCTGCTCTTGTTTTAATGGCTTCGATGATTGGTGCCTTGTGTTCCTGTCACATTGGATGCCATTCTGCTGGATACTCAAGCCAACACAATTTCAATCTTTATCTGAGTTCCTTGTGGTCCAGGTATTTTATCACACAAAATAAAGGAAACAGACACAGAGGTTTGCACCTGAAGTGGGATGCTGCTGTGATAAATTTGTTCGTGTGGCTCTTATGTTCTTGCAATACTTTTGTGGAAGAATTGGGAACTTGGGCTGGAAAGCTGTTGAGTGGCATAGACGAGATTAATGGGTCATTCTTGTAGCAGCTTGGTTGGACTGTGAGGGTAGAGTAAAGCCTCAGCCCAGTTCCTGAAGTCTTAGTGGAGCACAAGAACTTTATCAGTATGAAAACATCATATTGAGTGAGGTAACCCAGTCACAAAAGAACACACATGTTATGCATTCACTACTAAGTGGATATTAGCCCCAATGCTTGGAATACCCAAGATACAATTCACAGACCACATGAAGCTCAAGAAGAAGGAAGACCAAAGTGTGCAAGCTTCAGTCTTTCTTCTAAGGGGGAGCAAAATACTCACAGGAGGAAACACAGAAACCAAGAGTGGAGCAAGGACTGAATGAAAGGCCATCCAGAGACTGCCCCACCTCGGGGTCCATCCCATATGCAGCCACCAAACCAAGTCACCATTGCTGATGCCAAGAAGTACTCGCTTATAGGAGCGTGATGTGGATGTCTCCTGAGAGGCTCTGATAGAGCCTTACTGATAGAGATAAGGATGCTTGCAGCTAACCATCAGAATGAGCACTGGGGACTCCAATGGAGGAGTTAGAGAAAGGACTGAAGGAGCTGAAGGGGCTTGCAATCCCATAGGAAAAACAACAATATCAACTAACCAGAATCCCAGAGTCCCAGGGACTAAACCACCAACCAATGAGTACACATGGAGGAACCCGTGATTCCAGCCACATATGTAGCAGACGTTGGATGACCTTGTTGGCCCTCAGTGGGAGGAGAGGCCCTTGGTCCTGTGAAGGCTTGATACCCCAGTGTAGGGGAATGCCAGGGCATGGAGGTGGGAGGGAGTGGGTGGGTGAGAGAGCATCTTCATAGAAGAGGGGTGGTGGGTGGTGGTGGGTGGTTTATGGGGTTTCCAGAGGGGGAAACTGGGAAAGGGGATAACATTTAAAATGTAAGTAAATAAAATATTTTACAATAAAAAAGAATCTGGAATGCCAGCAGCAAACCACTGAACTGAGAATAGGACCCCCGTTGAAGGAATCAGAGAAAGAACTGGAAGAGCTTGAAGGGGCTCGAGATCCCATATGTACAACAATGCCAAGCAACCAGAGCTTCCAGGGACTAAGCCACTACCTAAAGACTATACATGGACTGACCCTGGACTCTGACCTCATAGGTAGCATTGAATATCCTAGTAAGAGCACCAGGGAAGGGGAAGCCCTGGGTCCCTGTAAGACTGAACCCCAGTGAACTAGACTGTTGGGGGAGGCAATGGGGGGAGGGTGGGGAGTACACCCATAAGGAAGGGAGGGGGGGGGATGTTTTGTTCGAAACCGAAAGGAATAACACCAAAATGTATATAAGTAATACTCAAGTTAATAAAAAAGAAAAATTCTGGAAAAAAAAAAAAGAATCTGGTTGCATTCTGCCAGTGTCTTGAAAATTTTCAGGAGGCTAAATTAAAATGTAGAGTACTAATTTCCTTGGCAGACAAAATTGGAAGAAGGTATGCTGTTGTCAATGTTGGTCATAGAGATGTCCATGGAGTGTGCAGTGCTAAGTGCATAGAAACTTACTGTGTCGATTAACTGAGAATAAGTGACAATAAATGGAAAAAGTACATTAGAACTTCCAGTTCCAGGACTAAGGGATCATTGTGGAAAAAAATGACTATAAGATCCAGAGAATTAAGGAAGAGTGCAGTAAAGATTTGTGTTCCAGACATGACACAGTCGTTGCACATATTAACTCTTAAAAGCTGTCACAACAGGAATGAGACCCGAGCAAGATCAAGGCAGTCAAAAGTGTGGCATGGATAGATGAGTGGATTGCCAAAGAGCTATTTTCAATCAAGGAACTCTTAGCAAGATGGCTGCTCTGGGAGGGAATGATGGTTTTTTCTTTGGAGTATGGTCACTGATAGGTTTCTCATGTTCCACTGATGCCCTCATACACAGTCACAACACTAATTAGGCACAGTGGGTTTTAAAAGAAATCCAAAAGGCATGAAGTGAGGAGGGGGAATGTGCTAGAGTTAAAGTGGTTTGAATGAACAGTGACCTCCATCAGCTCATGTACTTGAAAGACTTGACACCGTTGGGAAGGTTATGGATCTGTTAGGATATATTCTTTCTGAAGGAAAATGTACATCACTGGGAGATAGCTTTGAGACTATGTCACCTTGCCCCACTTCTAGTTCACTCTCTGGGTTTCCTGTGAGACAAAATGTGATGAGCCAGCTTCTTGATCTGGCATGACATTGTAGTGCCTTTCTAGACCTTATAGATGCTCCCCCTGGAATAGAACCAGAAATAACCTCATCCTTCTATAAGTTGTTTTTTTTTCATAGCATTTTATCACATTGTGAGAAATGTAACTAATATAAAAGGTATCTGAGGGAAGTTAGAAGGAGGGAGTAGAAATGGTTATGGTTAAAAGACATAAAATGTATATGGTATAGTTTCAAAGAACAAATTAAAATATTGTACAAAGAATGTCTATTAAATTATTAAACTATTAAATATCTTTACATCATAACAAAATAGCAATGAAATTTATGTTTGTAGAAACACAGTGCCCTTATTTGTTATTTTTCAGAATATTAAATGCATATGTCAACTACATTACAATATATTTTCAACTTTTATTATGTATGTTCATGTGTATTCAGAAATAGAGAGAAAGGGATGAAAAATCCATTGTAAAAATCAAGATGGGGGGCAGACTCAAACAGGAAGACGAAATGTGGAAGTTAAAGAGGGGGCGACATGGTACAGTTAATCTTGATCATTTGAGGAATTTTCTGGAAATCACATACAGCATAAGCTTTTTAAAATATGTGAACTTGATCTAAATGAAATTGCCAAACAATGGGACATGGGTTAGATCATCCAGATGTCCCCTATCAGTGACCAGAGTCTGAGTGATAGGAAGCAAGGAACATCTATTTGGGATTATTGCTCTATGGTCAATAGCAAAGACAGGAATGTTCCTTTTATGAAAGAGAGAACTGTGACAGGTTTCTAACAACTTTATTGAGATATCATTACGGCCTGGAAGACTTTAGCTTTTAAAACCTACAAATGAGTGGTTGTTAGTATATAATGTATGTACAGCCGTCATCATAGTCAATTTGAAAACATCTTTTTACCTTCTTAAAGAGAAACTACACACCAGCTAGCTATCATTCACCACCTCTCCAGTCCTCTACCTTTGTCCTAGCCATCTAGTTTTTTGTCCTATAGATATCATATTCAATCCTTTCCTGTATATGGAATTTTATAACTTATAAACTCTGGACTCTGGGTTTAATATGTTTCCAAAACTCAGACCATACTTTTATGCAATAAAGCAGAAGAGACCAATGAGTTTTACTCATGTTTTTGTACTTGACATTTATTACCCATCTATTCTGTGTCTCAGTGGTCTAAGGTACATTAAAAACCACCAGAATTAAACCATTATTAAAATATCCTAAATAATAAAAAAATACTTTTTCTTAATGCAAAATTCAGTAGAATTTCAAAGCACAAAAGTGACATTTTCAGTCATATAAGTTTATTATTTATACTTTGAATTTACAATATTCTTTAAAGTTAAGTCAATGGATACAGAATTAGTGTGAGCAGTAATTAATCCAGGGTTAATGGTGACAACTGTAATCTGTTAAAAACTTCATTCTGTTTGGTTCTCTACACTGTATTCACTCTCTACAATTTTTTATTGGAGCAATCATTAAATATTTCACAGAAATTTTTAAAGAATGTGAGGAAAAGAAGGAATTCTACAGCAGGATAAGCTTAGAATCTCTGTTCTGTTCTCACAAAGTAGACATTAACTTTCCTTAAGATTCTAAGAATATCATTATCTTCTTTAGAAAATTACTGAACTCCTTGAAAAAATGGAGTACTAAGGCTCTTTTTTCCAGATTTCTGAGATTTCTCAGAATGCTCTTGTGTCTGTGTGTGAGTTTGATCCAGATACCTAGAACTACTATTCTGTTGCCTGCTGACTCATTTTTCTGGAATACACAGAGGTTTATTATGTCTGTAACCTGCTTTTTAGCCATACAAAATATATATTTCAATGGATCACTTAGAATCTATTTCTTTTGAGGATCTTACACTGGAACAAATTTCAATAGATTCATCTTTTTACTAAAATACAGTAAAAAATTATTAGTAAAAAATTATTTTTACTAAAATAATTTAAGTGCCATCATATTGTACAGTCAAAAACAATTGTGTAGATGACTAAAACCTTAAAATACTGTATTTTTACTAGTATATCAAGACATGTATCATAATTGAAGACTTGTTTGGTGGGCTACCTTCTGTTTCATCTTGGAGCATCATTCATGTTCATCTGAAGGAAAAAAGTAAGCTCTTTTATTGGTTTGTAAGAGCGTAAAGGTCTGTTCTAATTGCTGTTCATGTCCTCTTTTCTTTTAGTCATCATTTCTCTAGCTTTTCTGCCATTGAAAATGTCACATTGAGGTATGCCGGAGCATCTTTTAGGTGGGATAGATAGATCTTGAGGTAGATTTATTACCAATTTTCTGAGAAACCATCCGAATGATTGCCATAGTGGTTTTACAAGTTTTCAGTCCGAGCAACAATGGACAAGTTCCCTTTGCTCCTCAACCTCTCTAGCATGAGCTGTCACTTGAGTTTTTGGTCTTAGCCATCCTAAGGGGTGTAAGGTAGAATCTCAGATTTGTTTTAATTTGTATTTTCTGATGACTAACAATGATGGACACTTCCCCAACTATGTATCTTTATTTGTAATAGTCAGAGACTGGAAACAACCTAGATGTCCCTCAACTGAAGAACAGATAAAGAAAATATGGTAGATTTACACAAAGGAATACTGTTCAGGTATTTAAAACAGTGACATCATGAAATTTGCAGGCAAATGGAACCAGAAAAGTTCATCCTAAGTGAGGTAACTCAGACATAGAAAGGAAAACATGATATGTACTCATTTCTAAGTGCATATTATTCATAAAGTACAGGAAATTTACAGTACAGACAACCCATAGATCCAAAGAAGCTAAGTATAAAATAAGGTTCAAGGGGGGAGGGTTGAATTTCACTGAGAAACAGAGACCACCTCCAGTAGACAGACATGCCTCCCAGTTGAGGCATGGGGCCATACTCCCCTCTTCAAATTTTTGATTCAGGTTTGTTCCTGTCTAAAGGAAATGCAGGGACAAAAGTGGAGCAGAGGCTGAAGGAAAGAACATTCAGTGACAAGACCAACTTGGGATCCATCCCATGTACAGGCAACAAATCCTGACACTATTACTGATGACATGTTGTGGTTGCGAGACACGCATGGCTGTCTTCTGAGAGGCTTTACCAGAGCTTACCGAGACAGATGTAGATAGTTAAAGTTAATCATTGGATTGAGGTTGGGGACTACTATGAAAGAATTAGAGGAAGGATTGAAGGAGCTGAAAGGGATTGGAACTCCATAGGAAGAACAACAGTATCAATTAACCCTGATCCCTCAGAGCTCCCAGAAGATAAACCACCCACCACAAAACATACATGGGCTGGTCTGTGACTCCTGGCACATATGTAGCAGAGGACTGCTTTGTCTGGCCTCAGTAGGAGGGGATGGGCCTAATGAGACTTGATGCCTCAGGGAAGGGGGAGACATGTGGGTTGGATGGAGGGAACAAACTAGGTAAGAGTGGTTGTAGGGAGAGAAAAAGGAGTGAATAAGTATGGAGAGGATCATGTGATAGAGAACTGTGAGAGAGAACTGTAATTAGTGTGTGTGCGTATCTCTGGAACAAGCTAGAAATATATGACAGTGGAAACTCGAAGGAATTTGTCAGGGTGACCCTAGCTAAGATTCCTAGTGTACTTGCTGGTTTTTGACACAAGCTGAAGTTATCACAGAGAAAGGAGCCTGTCTTGAGGGAATGCCTTAATGAGATCCAGTTCTAAGGCATTTTCCCAATTAGTGGTCAAGCAGGGGAGGGCTCCTTGTGGGTGGTACCACCCCTGGGCTGGAAGTTTTGGTTTCTATAAGAGAGTAAGCTGAACAAGCCAGGGGGAAGCAAGAACTCCATGGCCTCTGCATCAGCTCCTGCTTCCTAACTTGCTTGAATTCAGGTCCTAACTTCCTTTGGCAATGAACAGCAATGTGGAAGTGTAAGCTGAATAAACCCTTTTCTCCCCAACTTGCTTCTTAGTCATGAGGTTTATGCAGGAATAAAATCGCTGACTAATACAATATAGCAATAGTGGATATTATAAAATTTTATAAATTATTAATCATTTCAACATTTGGAAGGAGTAAATCATACAAAAAAGAGAGAAGCATACATTCCAGAGGAATGACTGGAATTACTGACTTAACAATAAGAAGAGTGGCTTCCATTTTCCATTTGTGCCTGGGGGGGGGGCAGCCATGTGCCACAGTGCAATCCTGCCCAGAAAAAACTTGTCCTCAGGGGTGTTGATAAACCAAAGTTCACACACTCACAGGAGGGACAAACTCCAGTCAGATACAGTAAAGCCAGCTAACACCAGAGGTAACCAAATGAAGAGAGGCAAGCACAAGAACATAAGCAACAAAAACCAAGACTACTTGATATCATCAGAATCCACTTCTCTCACCACAGAAAGACCGGATACCCTAACATACCTCAAAAGCAAGATTCTGACCTAATATCATATATCATGAAAATGATAAGGACTTTAAGAAAGACAAAAATAACTCCCTTAAAGAAACAGTGGAGAGGGCTAGAAGATGGTTTAGCAGTTAAGAGCACTGACTGATCTTCCAGAGATCCTGAGTTCAAACCCCAGCAACTGCATGGTGGCTCACAACCATCTGGAATGAGATCTGATACCCTCGTCTTGTGAGTCTAGAGATAGCTACAGTGTATTTATATATAATAAATGAATAATTCTTTAAAAACGGAAATACTGGCGTACACAGGTAAACAGGTAGAAGCCCTTAAAGAGGAAACACATAAATCCCTTAAAGAATTACAGGAAAACACAGTCAAACAGGTAAAGGAATTGAACAAAACAATCCAGGATCTAAAAATGGAAATAGAAACAATAAAGAAATCACAAGGGAGACAACCCTGGAGATAAAAATCCTAGGAAAGAGATTAGGAGTCATAGATGCAAGAATCATCAACAGAATACAAGAGATAGAGTAGAGAATCTCAGGTATAGAAGATACCATAGAAAACGTTATCACAACAATCAAAGAAAATGCAAAATGCAAAAAACTCCTAACTCCAAACATCCAGAAAATCCAGGATACAATGAAAAGACTAAACCTAAGAGTAATAGGTACAGAAGGGAGTGAAGATTCCCAACTCAAAAGGCCAGTAAACATCTTCAACAAAATTATAGAAGAAAACTTCCCAATCTAAAGAAAGAGATACCCATAAACATAGAAGAAGCCAAAAGAAACAACATATATTAGATCAGAAAAGAAATACCCACTATGTTCATAGCAGCCTTATTTATTTATTTATTTATTTATTTATTTATTTATTTATTTATTATTATTATTATTTTTTATCTTTATTAACTTGAGTATTTCTTATTTACATTTCGATTGTTATTCCCCTTCCCAGTTTCTGGGCCAACATCCTCCTAACCCCTCTCACTCACATAGGTCTATATGGGCTTCCCCTCCCATCCTCTTCCCATTACCACCCTCCCCCCAACAATCACATTCACTGGGGGTTCAGTCTTGGCAGGGCCAAGGGCTTCCCCTTCCACTGGTGCTCTTACTAGGCTATTCATTGCTACCTATGAAGTTGGAGCTCAGGGTCAGTCCATGTACAGTCTTTGGGTAGTGGCTTAGTCCCTGGAAGCTCTGGTTGGTTGGCATTGTTGTTCATATGGGGTCTCGAGCCCCTTCAAGCTCTTCCAGTCCTTTCTCGGATTCCTTCAACGGGGGTCCCATTCACAGTTCAGTGGATTGCTGCTGGCATTCACCTATGTATTTGCTGTATTCTGGGTGTGTCTCTCAAGAGAGATCTACTTCCGGCTCCTGTCGGCCTGCACTTCTTTGCTTCATCCATCTTATCTAGTTTGGTGGCTGTATATGTATGGGCCACATGTGGGGCAGCAGCCTTATTTATAATAACCAGAAGGTGGAGACAACCCAGATATCCCTCAACAGAGGAATAGATATAGAAAATGTGTTACACTTACACAATGGAGTACTACTCAAGTATTAAAAACAATGACTTGATGAAATTCATAGGCAAATGCATGGAACTAGAAAATATCCTCCTGATTGAGGTAACCTAGTCACAAAAGAACACACATGGTATGTACTCACTGATAAGTAGATATTAGGCAAAAAGCTCAGAATACCCATGATAAAACTTACAGAACATATGAAGCTCAAGAAGAAAGAAGGACCAAGTGTGGTTGCTTCAGTCCTACTTAGAAGGGAGAACAAAATAATCAGTGGAGGTAAATGGAGGGAGGGGTCTCGGAGGGAGAAGAAGGAAAAAAGGGGGCAGAATCAAGTGTGGGAGAAGACAGGAGAGAAGTACAGATGATCAGGAAATTGAACAGAGGTGTGTAGCAATGGAGGATGGGGAACCGAGGGTAGCCAACAGAAAGGCCCAGATGTCAGGGAACAAGAGGCTCCCAGGACACAACAGGGATGATCTTAGCTTAGCTGAAATACCCAACAACGGGGAGAGAGGACCCATAGTGATCATATCTCAGTTATAGATAACCCCCAGTCGAGAGTTGTGGCCAGTCACCTATCTCAAAAATATTAACACAGAATTGTTCCTGTCTAAAAGAAATGTAGGGACAAAGAGTGGAGCAGAGACTGAAGGAAAGGCCATCCAGAAACTCCCACACCTAGGGATCCATACCATCTGCTGACACCAAACCCAGACACTATTGCTGATGACAAGAACCACTTGCTGACAGGAGCCTGGTATGGCTGTTCTCTGGGAGGCTCTGCTAGAGCCTGACCAATACAATGCAGAAACTCTCAGATAACCATTGGACTGAGCATGGGGACCCCAATGGACCAATGGAGGGGTTATGGAAAAGACCAAAGGAGCTGAATGGGGGTTTCAACCCAGTCGGAAGAACAACAATATGAGCCAACCAGAATTACCCCCACCCCACTCAACCCCAGAGCTCCCAGGACCAAAACCACAAACTAAAGTGTACATATGGTGGAACCCATGGCTCCAGCTGCTTATGTAGCAGAGGATGGCCTTATCTGGCATCAATGGAAAGGGAGGCCCTTGGTCCTGTGGAGACTTGATGCCCCAAAGTAGGGGAATGCTTGGGCAGTGAGGCAGGAGTGAATGGGTAGGTGGGAGAGCTCCCTCATAGAAACAGAGGGGAGAGGGTAGGGTAGGGGGTTTGAGAAGGGGAAACTGGGAAGGGGGAGATAACATTTGAAATATAAATAAATAAAATAGACAATTAAAAATAAAATAAAAAAGAATAAGGAGAATGAAGCACCTTTGTACCTTTCAAGACTACGTATATACTCAGCTCATCTGTCATGTGACAAGGGGCAGATGAGCCATGAAGACCACAGAGAGGTTTTGTTGCTATGGAATGGAGCAAGTAGGAATTCTCAAAATTCTCTAGTTATTAAGTTGGGCCACTGATAACTAGGTGAGCCATATTGGTAAACTCTGTCCATGCTTCTGGGTAAATGGAATCTTGATTTATAGACAGTATATGGCAGGCAAAGTCTAAATGACCATGAATACCTAGTCTACAGAAGATAACACACGTATGTAAGAGAGGTTAGAAGTTAGAACATTTAAAATTTACTTTAACTTTGAGATTTCTTCCCGATTCATATACCAATCTGGCAACAAGAATTTGTAGCTTTAGAGGTAGGGGAAAGTAACTTGAGGTGGACTTTGACCCATCATTGGCTGTTTAGATTGAACTCTTAGAAAGCTACAATACAAGGCTATTCAGTGACATTGTATAAAAATATTCACATAAAATAATTTTGTAAGATGACACACAAATACTTGGCAAAAATGCTAAATCTTGAAACATAATCACACATTATAACAAATGCTAATCGTGTGAATGCCATGTAGTTTGACATCTAGAAATTGATTAAATTGTACCTTATTAATAATAAAGAACACATAATCACCTCACTATACCTAATCAATGTATTTCTGGAAAATCCTGAATACAATTACAATAAAACTCCCTAAGCTAAATTACCAATAAAGGGTAAGGTATGATTTGTATAGTTATGGTATCTTTCTATAATCCCAGCACACTGGGGTAGGAGACCATTCTCCAGTTACTTGGTGAGTTCAAGACAAGCCTTGGCTACCTAAGACACTGTTTTAAACAAGAGAAGACAAAACAATACAAAAACAAAACAAACAAACAAACAAACAAACAAAAACCAAGAATCATCCTAAGCTGGAAATAGGAATATGCTTTATGTCATTTACATAACATTAATTGTGAAGGAATAAATATTTTCCCCAAATAGTAAAACAGAGCAAGGACACCTGCTCTGACTACTATATCCAATGTTGAACAGAAACTTTTTCCTTGTATTATCAAAGAAAATTGAGCAGAAAAATTGGAATGGGATGAGTAAATACTATATTGGCAGCTCACATATACTTGCATATAAAAATTCATGAGTATTAAATGAAATTTGTAAGAATAATAAATCTGTGAGGCTAGTGGGTAAAAGTTTATATAAAGTCAGCCAGAACAAAAATTTAAACACAGTAAGATTAATGCTAATTTTATACATGAGAAATAAAATTTTGGTGAGAAGAATCAGAAGAAATTTAAATAAATGAGAAAATACATATTCATGAATTGGAAATTCCAGTGATTTTTAAGGCATTTTTATGTGCATTAATTTTTCCTTTTAGTACAATCCCAATCACAGTGCTAGAAGGCTGATTAGAAACTTTGTCAAAGTTCAAATGTTTTTTGAAACCTAAAATTTTGAAGACTGATCCTACCAGATTTCAAAACTCAACACTGCACCTAAGGAGGGAGCATATTTTCTCGTTCATCTCACTAAGCTGCAAATTTAATGATTTTATGTACATCTGAGTAGTAGCAGATTGATGTTTATACGAAGGTGAGGGCTGGCACAAGTTAGGTCAAGGCCATGATTGGACAGTAAAAATTAAGGTGGGAACAAAGCTTTCGTAAGGCAGGAGAGAAGGGGAAGGAGAATGAGCATCAAGATGGAGACCACGAAGGATGACCCAGATCTGGTTGGTCTTTAATTGCCAAGGTAGCTGGGATTGATTTCTGTAGGCAAATTTATCTTATCTAGGTGGGCGGTTTATTTCCCAGGGATCAGAGTGACAAGGTGCCATGCTGGAACGACTGGTGGACCACCTGGGTCAGAGAATACTTGGAGACAAACCAAATTGGTATTCAAAATATCAACTAATAAATAGTTAATATCAACCAAACTGTAATAAATCATAGCAAGCTTGGTTTGGCAGCTCTCAATGTTAGGACAAGGCAAGTATGAGTGTTCTGTTTAAGGTGGTGAGGACCATTAGACATTTTACAGAAACAGTCACATGTGGCTCCTGATTCACAGATTTATAAATTTAAAATAAGCTAGACTCCTGAGGACTTAGTGATATATTACTATTTTAAGATTTTTGATTTTGTGTGGAACTGTATTCTCTAAGGATAAACATCAGTATCTATAATTTTTTTTGTTTCTCTTTTTTAAAAAATTTTTTTGTTATGCGATATTTTTTAAATTTTCATTTCGAATATTATCCCCTTTCTCCCACCCAACCACTGACCCCTTCCTGCCTCTCTCCCTTGACATTCCCCCAAACTGGAGTCTTGCCCTGGCAGGACCAAGGGCTTCTCCTCCCAACAAGCCATTCTCTGCTACATATGAAGCTGGAGCCATGGGTCTGTCCTTGTGTGCTCTTTGGATGGTGGTTTAGTCCCTGGGAGCTCTGGTTGGCTGGTGTTGTTGCTCTTATGGGGTTGCAAGCCCCTTTAGCTCCTTCAATTCTTTATTAACTCCTCCAAGGGGGACCCTGCTCTCAGTTCAATGGTTGGCTTGGAAGTATTCTCCTCTGTATTTGTCATGCTCTGACAGAGCCTCTCAGGAGACAGCTGTATCAGGCTCCTGTCAGCATGCACTTCTTGGCATCAGCAATATTGTCTGGGTTTGGTAGCTGTATGTATATGAGCTGTATTGCTAGGTGGGGCAGGCCCTGAAAGGTCATTTCCTCAGTCTCTGTTCCAAATTTTGTCTCCATATCTCCTTCTTTGAATATTTCTGTTCCCCCTGCTAAGAGGGACTGAAGCATCCACACTTTGGGCTTCCTACTTCTTGAGCTTCATGTGGTCTGTGGATTGTATCTTGGGTAATCCGAGCTTTTGGGCTAATATCCACTTATCATTGAGTGCATACAATGTGTGTTCTTTTGTGATTGGGTTACCTCACTCAGGATAATATTTTCCAGTTCCATCTAATTTCCTGTGAATTTCATGAAGTCATTGTTTTTAATAGCTGAGTAGTGGAATGGATACAGAAAATGTGGTACATCTACACATTGGAATATTACTCAGCTATCAAAAACAATGACTTTATGAAATTCGTAGGCAAATGGTTGGAAGTGGAAAATATCATCCTGAGTGAGCTAACCCAATCACAGAAAGGCATACATGGTATGTACTCATTGATAAGTGGCTATTAGCCCAAATGCTTGAATTACCCTAGATGCCTAGAACAAATGAAACTCAAGACGGATGATCAAAATGTGAATGCAGATCACTCCTGAGAGACACAGCCAGAATACAGCAAATACAGAGGTGTATGCCAGCAGGAAACCACTGAACTGAGAACAGGACCCCCGTTGAAGGAATCAGAGAAAGAACTGGAAGAGCTTGAAGGAGCTCGAGACCCCATATGTACAGCAATGCCAACCAACCAGAGCTTCCAGGGACTAAGCCACTACCCAAAGACTATACATGGACTGACCCTGGACTCTGACCTCATAGGTAGCAATGAATATCCTAGTAAGAGCACTAGTGGAAGGGGAAGCCCTGGGTCCTGCTAAGACCGAACCCCCAGTGAACTAGACTGTTGGGGAGAGGGCAGCAATGTGGGGAGGGTGGGGAGGGGAACACCCATAAGGAAGGGGAGGGGGGAGGGGGATGTTTGCCCGGAAACCGGGAAAGGGAATAACACTCGAAATGTATATAAGAAATACTCAAGTTAATAATAATAATAAAAAAAATAGCTGAGTAGTACTCCATTGTATAGATGTACTACATTTTCTCTATCTATTCCTCTGTTGAAGGGCATCTGGGTTCTTTCCAGCTTCTGGCTATTATAAGTAAGGCTGCTATGAACATAGTGGATCATGTGGCCTTGTTCTTTGTTGGAGCATCTTTTGGGTATATGCCCAGGAGTGGTATAGGTGGAGCCTCAGGTAGTACTATGTCCAATTTTCTGAGAAACCTCTAGGCTGATTTCCAGAGTAGTTGTACCAGCTTGCAATCCCACCAACAATAGAGGAGTGGTCCTCTTTCTCCACATCCTCACCAGCATCTGCTGTCACCTAGGTTTTTGATCTTAGCCATTCTGACTGGTGTGATTTGGAATCTCAGGGTTGTTTTGATTTGCATTTCCCTGATGACTAAGGATGTTGAATACTTCTTTAGGTACTTAGCAGTCATTCAATATTACTCAGCTGAGAATTTTTTGCTTGGTTCTATACCCCATTTTTAATAAGATTATTTGATTCTCTGGAGTTTAACTTCTTGATTTCTTTGTATATATTAAATATTAGCCTTTTATCAGAGGTAGGATTGGTAAAGGTCTTTTCGCAATCTGGTAGTTGCCATTTTGTCCTAATGACAGTGTCCTTTGCCTTACAGAAGCTTTGCAATTTTATGAGGTCCCATTTGTCAATTCTTGATATTAGAGCATAAGCCATTGGTGTTCTGTTCAGGAAATGTACCCCAGTGCCCATATGTTCAAGGCTCTTACCCACTTTTTCTTCTATTAGTTTGAGTATATCTGGTTTTATGTAGAGGTCCTTGATCCACTTGGACTTGAACTTTGTACAGGGTGATAAGAATAGGTCTGTATGTACTCTTCTACAGGCTGACTTCCAGTTGAACCAGCACCATTTGTTGAAAATATTCTTTTTGTTCCACTGGATGGTTTTAGCTCCTTTGTCAAGATCAAGTGATCATAGGTGTGTGAGTTCATTTCTGGGTCTTCAATTCTATTCTATTAATCTGCCTGCCTGTCTCTGTACTAATAACACACAATTTTCATCACTCTTGCTCCGTAGTAAAGCTTTAGGTCAGGGATGGTGATTCCCCCAGAAGCTCTCTTATTATTAGTTTTTAAATATCCTGGGTTTTTTGTTATTCCAGATGAATATGCAAATTGCTTTTTCTAACTCTGTGAAGAATTGAATTGGAATTTTGATGGGGATTATACTGACTATGTAGATTGCTTTTGGCAAGATGGCCATTTTTATAATATTATTCCTGTCAATCTATGATCATAGGAAATCTTTCCATCTTCTGAAATTTTCTTTAATTTCCTTCTTCAGAGACTTCAAGTTCTTATTATACAGATGTTTCACTTGCTTGGTTAGAGTCACAATGAGGTATTTTGTTATTTTTACTATTGTAAAGGACGTTGTTTCCCTAATTTCTTTCTCAGCCTGTTTATCCTTTGAGTAGAGGAAGGCTACTGATTTGTTTGAGGTAATTTTATATCCAGCCTCTTGGCTGAAGTTGTTTATCAGGCATAGTAGTTCTCTGGGGGAACTTTTGGAGTCACTTAAGTATACTATCATATCATCTGCACATAGTGATATTTTGACTTCTTCCTTTCCAATTTGTATCCTTTGGACCACGTTTTGTTGTCTGATTGCTCTGGCTAGGATTTCGAGTACTGTATCAAGTAAGTAGGGAGAGAATGGGTAACCTTGTCTAGTCCCTGATTTTAGTGGGATTGCTTCAAGTTTCTCTCCATTTAGTTTGATGTTGGCTACTGGTTTGCTGCATATTGCTTTTATTATGTTTATATATGGGCCTTAATTCCTGATATTTCCAAGAGTTTTAACATGAAGTTGTGTTGAATTTTGTCAATTGCTTTCTCAGCATCTAATTAAACAATCATGTGGGTTTTTTTTCATATAATGAGATGATCATGTGTTTTTTTCTTTTGAGTTTGTTTATATAGTGGGTTATGTTGATGGATTTCCCTATATTGAACCATCTCTGCATTCCATGGATGAAGCCTACTTGATCATGGTGAATGATTGTTTTGTTGTGTTCTTGGATTCAGTTTGCGAGAATTTTATTGAGTATTTTTCCATCAATATTCATAGAGAAATTGGTCTGAAGTTCTCTTTCTTTGTTGGGTCTTTGTGTGGTTTAGATATAAGTGTAATTGTGCCTTCATAGAAGGAATTGGGCAGTGTTCTTTCTGTTTCTATTTTATGATAGTTTGGACAGTATTGCTATTTGGTCTTCTGTGAAGGTCTGGTAGGATTCTATACAAAACTCATCTGGTTCTGGGATTTTTTTTTCTTGAGAGCCTTTTTATAATTGCTTTTCTTTCTTTTGGAGTTATTCAACCATTTCAGTGGTTTTTCTGATCCTGATTTAACTTTGATACCTGGTATCTGTCTAGAAAACTGTCCATTTTATCCAGATTTTCCAGTTTTGTTGAATATAGGCTTTTGTTGTAGGATCTGATGATTTTTTTTTTTTTGAATTTCCTCAGCTTCTGTTGTTATGTCTCCCTTTTCATTCCTGATTTTCTTAATTTGGATACTCTCTCTGTGCCCACTGGTTAGTGTGGCTAAGGTTTTATCTATCTTGTTGATTTTCTCAAAGAACCAGCTTCTGGTTTTGTTGATTCTTTGTATAGTTCTTTTGGTTTCTACTTGGTTGATTTCAGTCCTGAGTTTTATTATTTCCTGCTCTCTACTCCTCTTCTGTGTATTTGCTTCTTTTTGTTCTACAGATTTTAGGTGTGCTATCAAGCTG
>NC_046159.1:145233621-145247752 GCF_011064425.1 Rattus rattus | reverse complement strand
TTGTTTATTTTGCATTATTATCTTTTTAAGGAATGGAAGATGTTCAAAGGTCTAGATATTTCCACAGCAAAGGTTTTAAACATTTTGTATGCACTGTTAAGAATTGTTAAGCAATCATTCCAGACAAAGTAGTGGAGAATATAAACCAAATGCTAAATAGTTACATATCCATGAAAATGCAGCTCTCAGCAGTACTGCACCCAACCAATTTAAAACTGAATATGCTGTGCTCAATTGATGAGGACCGTTTTCCACCATCATCCATAATGAAATGAGGAACACTCACACAAAGAAAATGGGCGGTCTAGGGTGAAGAGAGATATAAAAATTATATCTCTTTATTATCAATGCTTAAATGATTGCCATTAAATTTAGTTTGTATCAATTAAGTTTCTTATTACAGTTATGAGAGGAAAGTTGTTTGGATACATTATATATTAGAGTTCATGGTCATTGCACTGAGACAGTAGAAGAAGAAAGTGTGACAGCTGGACTGTAAAAATAATTCTAACAAGGCTGACATTTTCCTGAAAATGTTTTACTTAAAATAGGAATTACCAGGCACTGGTCTTTGGTCAAAAGAGAGCATAATATTTTTTGTATAACTATAGATCTATGAAATGAGGTTGTCTGTCTCAGTATTGCTTATTGAGAAGAACATAACTGATAAATTTCAGTTGATCCAAGTAAAACTTCTTCAGAACTCTGATAGTATGTACCTCTTTTCAAATATTTACTTTCAGTATTTTGAATTGCATTTATTTATTTGTGCAGGATAGATACATGTGAGTACAATGCACTTAGATATCAGATGAATCACCTTGGAGCTGAAGTTGCAAGAAATTGTGAACTACCCAATATGAGTTTGTCACTCAAATGTGGGTCCTGTGCAGGAACAGTGTGTTTATTACAATGCTGAGCTAACTTGCAGCTCCTACTGGTGAATCTTACATTTAAATAGGACAACAAAAATAACCAAAGCAAAACACAAAAACCTCCTTAAATGTACAAAGGGGTATATGCAACTTTCACTGAAGCTCCATTTAGGTTCCATCATTCTGAGGTTACCTTCAAGATCTTAAAATTCCCTGCAATCTGAACTAGAACACATCATACAGATATGCGAGCTATGCCAGTCCTGGGCATATACTGGAAAAATGTTCCAACATATAACAAGGACACGATGTTCTAGCAGCCTTATTTATAATAGCCAGAAGCTGGAAAGCACCGGCAACCCCACAAGAAGAACACAATATCAACCAACCAGAACCCCCAGAGCTCCAGGGACTAAAACACCATCCCAAGAGTACACAGGGATGGCCTTATGGCTCTAGCTGCATATGTAACAGAGAATGGCCTTGTCAGGCATCAATGGAAGGAGAGGACCTTGGTCCTGTGAAGGGTTATGCTCTAGTATAGGGGAATGTCAGAGTGGGAAGGTAGGAGCGAGTTGGTGGGTGGGTGAGGGAGTGCACTCATAGAGGCGGGGCAGGGAGATAGCAAGTTTCTGGAGGGGAAACCTGGAAAGGGGATAACATTTAAAATGTAAATAAAAAAATCTGATAAAAAATAAAAAAATAAAAACAATAATAAGATGATTCCTATATATAACATTGCTTTCTAGAAACAAAATTGAATTGAATTGGGAATGTTCAAGTGTTTTAATCAATCACATAAAATCTGATGTTTGAATCAACATAATAGACTCAGTTGTATTTTTTGAAGTGGTAAATTAAAGTTATAAAATTAGTGAACATGATGGAAAATCCACAAAGATGAAGAAAATAAATGATTCCCAGCACTAGTTGTTGTCTCCCACACTGCTACTGAAAATTGGCCTGATTGACAAAAGGCAGTGTGTGTATTCACAGTGCGACATGTTACCTACGGTGGTTTAGTATACAGCTGGAAAACAGACTGCATTATCTATTTGTGTCTCTGGTGGATGTATGTGGATACTGACAAGATTTGATGATGCATTCCAGAGTTTATCTGCAACACTATTGACGAAAGTGAGTTATTTGACCTTCCTATCATATTTCATCAAGCCACAGCTCTCATTTTCCATATGATGCAGCAAAACATGAAGAAAGAATACATTCAATAGAATTATAATATCTTTTGGTGATTCTCAAAATAATGGACTAATAGGAAGTTAGATGAGGGTTGGTAAATAATGGAAGAGCTATATGTATTCTGTTTAGTGACATCAATGGAAGAAAATAACATGTCTGGGAGTTGGAGGGATAGCTCAGTAGTTCAGTGTACTAGCTGCTTATGTAGCTGGCCCAGCTTCTGTTCACAGCACTCACATGATGTATCCTAACTCTATCACCTATTCTAGGGATCCAACACCTTCTTTTGGCCTCTATGGATATCAGGCGCATGTGTGGTAAAAGACATACATACACATAAAACAATATTAAAATTATATATATATATATAGTTCTATTAGATAATTATTATATTTCATGGTAGAATTATGAATCTGGGTTGGGAAATGATGTATAGAACTTATATACTTAACATCAATATTTCACCAGTTGACTTAGTTAATGATGTAGCCAATAATCCTTGGAATGAAGGTCACAATAAACGTGCAGCAAGCTGACATGTCTATCAAACTGAACATAAGAGCCAAAGATCTGACAGAATTTGTGAAATAATTCTACCTTATCCATACACTGCCAAGATGAGAGCAACTAATTCATGCATCATGTACCCATCTCTTCTGACTCTCTGCAATAGGAATTAGATCACAATGGCAGCAGTAGTATAATGTATCTTTGTATTGGCAATATGAACCAGGTGGCTAACCAAAAGGGGACTATTTTGAGTGAATTTTTTTTATAAAATGTTAAATTGAAGAATGTTATATGACAGTTTCAGAAGGAGAAACAACAAACACTCAATAAATTATTGTACGGGAGACTCGAACATAAGCTCAGTAGGGACTTAAGACAGGAAAACAACAGCTTATATGCTTAGCTTCAAATACTTTGGGTGAAAAATTTTGCATGCCAAAACAACAAATTATGTGAAAAATAGGCAACCTATTAAAGACTTGTGGGATGGTATATGCTATATATGTTCTTTTCATGGATGAATAAAGAGCATATATTTATGAATTAGGAAGAATTATAATGCAACTATGTCTCTGATTTATCAAAGCATAATCACTCTCAAAGATCACCATGAACCAGCCAATTAGAACACATATCTGGATTAATTCGGATAACACTGACTAATATTAATGATAATGGACATTGTGACACTATGAACTCCAATCATGAAAGTTTAATAGAAATGGGAGAATTTCTTATCATCACATTGAGAAACTATAAACTATGCTAGTATTGTAGATTAAAAACTCATAAATGGAAAAGTGGATCTTATGAGATTACAAAAAAATAATAAATTATAAATGTAGTTATATTTCTGAAATGAGAAACCAAGATTTATCATAAATGGTTATGAGAAATCCAGGTAGCATCAATAACACATGTGACCCTGTCCTCAATATTTTTATGTAAATTTATTTTCTTATTATTTTACAGAGATTAATGCCTAATACAAAACTACTTTGGGTGTATTAAACAATACCAGCTATTTTAAAAGAAAGAACTTTAATAGGATACAAAGAATTGTCTCATATTGTGTTTGACTTTAATTATACTAAAGAAAGAAAATGTGCTTCCTGAATCAAATAAGTTACCTTGACATAACCTTGATCTAGGTAGTTGTTTTCAGATAAAAAGCTAGAGCTGTATTATCTTGACAAAATAAACTTTCAGTTAAAGCAAACACTAAGCATGTTGTGCCATAATAGTCAAACAGTAACAGGGCTGTTAGTTGTAAGAATTCAAGTGATGCCTTGGGGATATTGGGAGGAACCCAACAAAGAAGGTCAGGGTAGGTATTTATGGAAGGTGAATGAATTACTGTAGGATAAGTATTAACTGGAAAATCTGAGGAATCTCTTGAATAACTAGAATCATGATTAAGCATTGTCTTATAGTTATATATAGTTCACTTTTTATCACACAGATTAAATGAGGCATTTCTACCTCCTATCAGTCAGCCTTGATGTAGGTGTGTTCTCCTGGGCAATCAACCTTTGTTCAACCATGTAAGTTGAAAAAAGAATGTGGTAACATCATCATTTATCTTGAGATTTCCAAATAGCACAGACATTGGATACAACATTCCTAGTGATTCCAAAACAAGATACCACAGATCAGGTAGTTTGAGCTAAAGAAGCTTGTTACCTCAATTTTTTGGAAGCTAAGATCCCAAGATTGTTTTGTACTGAGAACTCTGTCCTTAGCTCTCAGATGATGATCCTGATTCTGCAACAAGAGACTGTTAAAGTGGCCAAGAACCTGAGATAATGTAAGACATGGACCATGGGGAAGACTTAACTATTTCCTTTAAATTAACATCTACTGAAGGGAGAAGCTTTTTGATGAGGATTGAGTGATGCATTCAACTGAAATTATAGCAAAGTTTCATTTTTTGTCACCTGTTATCTTCGTATAAACTATGTTTTATTTTCCCTTCCTCAGATGATATTCTCCTCTGCTCTGTTCCATTGCTATATCTCTGTAGCTATTCACATTATAATACACATCTCAAAAACTTAGAAGCTACAATGTACAGATGAAAAACTCATTCAACATTTGTCCTTTTAGATCTGGGTGACCTTACTTGGGATAATTGTTTCTGGTTTTATCCATTTACCTTCAAATTCCATTGCTTTTAACTGCTAAACTATATTGCACTGTGTTGATGAACTTCTAGGATATTTCCCGTTTCTGACTGTTATGAACAGATTCACGCCTGAGCAATATTTATATAGCAAGATATGCTCTTTTAGATATATGTCTAGAGTGGTAGGGTTAGATTTTGTGAAAGACTGATTTTTAGATTTTAGAGGAAACTCTTCATTGATTTTCCAACTGGCCTTGTTAGTTCCCACTCCTATTAGTAGAGAATAAGTGTCGTTCTTTCTCCACATCCTTATCAGCATGTGTTGTCATTTGTTTTAATGATTGTTCTTTTTTCTTTTATTTAAAATGAATTATTTTATTTATTTACATTTCAAGAGTTGTCCCCCCTTCTTGGTCCCCTCTTTATCCCCTCCCCTTTGCTTCTGAGAAGGTGCTCCCATGTCTCCCCCCCACCCCCATCTTACCTTCACCAGAATCCCACTTCACTGCAGCATCAAGTTTCTACAAGATTAAGTTCATCCTCTCCCACTGAGTCCAGATAAGACAGTCCTCTGTGCCAGGGTCCACAGACCAGCATATGTATGCATTTTAATTGGTGGCTCAGTCCCCAGAAGGTCTGAGGGGGTCTAGTTAGTTGATACTGTTGTTATTCTTATGGGGTTGCAATCCCCTCTAGTCCTTCATTCCTTCCCCTAACTCTTCCATAGGGTTGCCAACCTCAATCCAATGGCTGGTTGTAAGTATCTTCATCTGTCTAAGTCAGAGGCTGGTAGAGCCTCTTAGAGGATAGTTATGCTAAGCTCCTGTCTACAAGCACAACATGGCATCAGTATTAATGTCCAGGGTTTGGTGCCTGCACATGCAATAGATCCCAAGTTGAGTAAGTCATTGGATGGCCTTTCCTTTAGTCTCTGCTCCATTTTTGCCCCTGTGTTTCCTTTAGACAGTAATAATTTTAGATCAAAATTTTGATGATGGGTCAGTGGCCCCATGCCTCAACTGGGGGCCATTTGTATCTACTGGAGGTGTTCTCTTCAGTTCCATTCATTTGCCTGCAAAATTCATGATGTCCTCATTTTTAAGGACTGAATAGTATTCCATTGTGTCAATGAACCACATTTTCTGTATCCATTCTTCTGTTGTGTGACATCTGGGTTGTTTCCAGCTTCTGGCTATTACGTATAAGGCTGCTATGAATATAGTGAAGCACATGTCCTTGTGGTATAATAAAGCATCTTTTAAGTATATGCCCAGGAGTGGTATAGCTGGCTCTTCATGTATAACTATTTCCAGTTTTCGAAGGAAGCACCAGATTGATTTTTAGAGTGGTTGTACCAGTTTACAATCCCACCAGCAATGGGGGAGACAACCTCTTTCACTACAACTCAAGAGTGTATGTTGTTGCTTGAGTTTTTAATTTTAGCCATTCTGAATCTCAGGGTTGTTTGGATTTGCATTTCCCTGATATCTAAGGATGTTGAACATTTCTTTAAGTGCTTATTGGCCATTTGAGAATCTTCTGTTGAGAATTCTCTGCTTACCTCTGTACCTCATTTTTAAAATTGAGTTATTTGGTTTTCTGGAGTCTAACTTCTTGAGTTCTTTGTATATTTTGGATATTAGCCCCCTATTGGATGTAGGGTTAGTGAAGATCTTTACCCAATCTGTAGGTTGCCATTTTGTCCTACTTACACTGTCTTTTGCCTTACAGAAGCTTTTCAGTTTCATGAGGTCCCATTCATCAACTGTTGATCTTACCTGAGCCATTGGTGCTCTGTACTGGAAAATTTCCCCTGTGCCAGTGCCTTCAAAGTTATTTCCTACTTTCTTTTCTATTAGGTTCAGTGTATCTATCTGGTTTTATGTGGTGGACCCTGATCTACTTGGACTTGAGCTTTGTAGAAGGTGATAGATATGAATCAATTTGCACTCTTCTACATGCAGACCATTAGACCAGCACCATTTGTTGATGTTTTTGGCTTTTTTGTCAAAGATCAGGTGTCCATAGGTGTGTGGGTTTTTTTCTGTGTCTTCAATTTTATTCCACTGATTGAAACGGAATAGAATTTCAGCCATTTGAATTTCATACATTGAGACCTCACTGTTGAATTCTATTTTTTGACTTGGGTTACTTGTTTTCTTGATGTTAGAGTTTTTTGCTTGATTGATAATTTGTTTTGTGTATTCTAAACCTTAAACTTCTTTTAGATGTATAATTTGTAAAGACTTTTCCTGATTTTATAGGCTGCTGCATTGCTCCAATGATGGTGTCCTTTGCTGACAAAAGTATTTTGATGAGTACAAGTATTTTCATGAGGCCTCATTTATTACTTATTGTACTGACTGTTTGTGACATATATATCCTGTATAGAAGGCCCTGTGCCAGTGAGTTCAAAACTATTCTCTGTTTATTTTTCTACCAGGTTCAGTGTATCTGGTTTTATTTCAAGGTCCTTGATCTATTTGGAGTTGAATTAAACCCATTTAGGAGTCTCAAAATGCATCAGATAAATATCTCGTTAAGCATAAATACACATATGGAAAAATAAGGTTCAGTCCACAAAAGCTAAATGACAGATGACAAAGAGACTTAACGAAGCAGAAAATATTTAAAATTTTGCTGTACAATTATTTAGAGAATTAAAGGAAAATATCTTGTCTAAGAGTACAGATTTTTCTACCCAGGTTTTATTATTTACATTTAATTCTCTGATAAATTTACCTCCTCTCAAAATGAGTTGCACCTCAAAGTCTGTCTTTTTCCTTAGAGATATTTTATTATTGTAATATCTCTTAATGAAAGGTAAACCTACTTTCTCAGGAAAGCAGTAAATATAAGTTAGTTGTGAAACAAAGACGACAAATTACAGTATGTAATCCCATTGAGGGACAGTGAAGACCTTGAAAGACAAGTGACAAAAAGAATATTCATATATGTATACCAAATATTTCTGTAATGTTGTATATATTTACACAAAGCCATTCTATAAAAATAAGTGAATGGCTAATATTGGGTATTCAAAACCACCAACTTTTACAGAATATTTTAGCATGTTGTTTGTTTAATTAATATATTTATTTTAAAAGAGAAGATGAACATGGATCAGAAGCAGATGTTTAGAGATGAACTTAGGCATGTTAAACTGCTATCTCCATGTCATTTATGTGAACAACACTATTTACATCTAGTGAGGGGACTTCAATACATGGGACACCTCTATTAGAAAAGAACACTTGGATTTGAAAATCTTCAGAATACAAGCATATAATTTTGAAGACCATTCCTGTCTTATGGACTGTTTTAACAAAAAGCATTAAATTGGGTAATTTATAAGTGACAGTAAAAAATTTCTTAGTTTTGAAGGCCAAAAAATTATGTAAAGATCAAGATTCCTGCATATATTTGTGGTGTTGGCTGGTTCTTTCTTTGTACATGATACACACCTATAGTCATCTTGCTTGGTGGAAACCACAGAAATCCCTCTGGGACAGTTTCTGTTTTGAAAGTGCTCTAATGCACTCTACACTCACAATTTGCCTCCTAAATACCCTACTATTTAATTGAGGATTATTTTCAATATAAAATTAAAAATAAATAATCTTCATAGCATAGCAGTGTATACCATTAAACCTTACAGGTATAATTTGGTATCTTTAATTTCCTAAGTATTTTTACCATCCAGGTATTATTTAACCTAGGGTAATTGTACTGTACTCAAAAAACCCAGACTAATCAGAGATTTGAACATACTCATAAAAGATTGTATTCCAAATATCAACTTGTTTTAAAGGAGATTAAAATTGTGAATCTAAGTAAGAATATGCTTAGCATTGTTGATACTAAAAAAAACCACCAGGTTTCAAATTATTTCAGTGAGAACAAAGAATATAAGAGGCAGCTAGGAGTGGTGGTCCAATCCTATAATCCTGTATCCAGAACTCAAGAAGTTAGTCTCCAGAGAATCAAATAATCCTGTTAAAAATGGGGTACAGAGCTAAACAAAGGATTCTCAAGTGAAGAATATTAAATGGCTGAGAAACACCTAAAGAAATGTTCAACTTTCTTAGTCATCAGGGAAATGCAAATCAAAATGACCCTGAGATTCCACTCACACCAGTCAGAATGGCTAAGATCAAAAATTCAGGTGACAGCAGATGCTGGCGAGGATGTGGAGAAATAGGAACACTCTTCCATTTTTGGTGGGATTGCAAGCTGGTACAACCACTCTGGAAATCAGTCTGGAGTTTCTTCAGAAAATTAGACATAGTGCTACCTGAGTACCCAGCTATACCACTCCTGGGAATAAACCCAAAAGATACTCCAAAATATAACAAGAACACATGCTCCACTATGTTCATAGCAGTCTTATTTACAATAGCCAGAAGCTGGAAAGAACCCAGATATCCTTCAATAGAGGAATGGATACAGAAAATGTGGTACATTTACACAGTGGAGAACTACTCAGCTGTTAAAAAACAATGACTACATGAAATTCTTAGGCAAATGAATAGAAATAGAAAATATCATCCAGAGTGAGGTAAACCACACACAAAAGAACACATATGATATGCACTCATTGATAAGTGGATATTAGCCCAAAAGCTTGGAATACCTAAGGAAAAAATTCACAGATTATGTGAAACTTAAGAAGAAAGAAGACCGGGGTTGGGGATTTAGCTCAGTGGTAGAGCGCTTGCCTAGCAAGCGCAAGGCCCTGGGTTCGGTCCCTAGCTCAAAAAAAAAAAAAAAAAAAAAGAAAGAAAGAAAGAAAGAAAGAAAAACAAAATGAAGAAAGAAGACCAAAATATTCATGCTTCATTCCTTCTTAGAAAGGAGAATAAAATACTCATGGAAGGAAATAACAGACAAACAGTGGAGCAGGGACTGAATAAAAGATCATCCAGAGATTGCCCCACTTGGGGATCCATTCCAGATGTATCCACCAAGCCCAGCCACTATTGCTGATGCCAGAAAGGCAGATATGAGTGTTCCCTGAGAGTCTCTGCCAGAGCTCTACTGATACAGATGGGCATCCTTGCAGCTAACTATTGGACTGAACAAGGGAACCCCATTGGAGGAGTAATAGAAAAGTCTGACGGAACTGAAGGTGTTTGCAACACCATAGGAAGAACAACATTATCAACCAACCAGACCCCACCAGAGCTCCCAGGGACTAAACCACCAATCAATGAGTGCACGTGAAGGAACCCATGACTCCAGCCACATGTGTAGTGGAAGATGACATTGTCCAGCATCAATGGGAGGAAAAGCCCTCTGTCCTGTGAAGGCTCATTTTCCCAATGTGAGGGAATGCCAGGGCATTGGGGTGGGAATGGATGGATGAAGGTGGGAGCGTCCTTGTAGAGGCAGGGGGAGGGGAATGGTTTATGGGAGAGGGGTAAGGGGGATAAAGGTAAATATATAAAATATTCCAGAAAAATAAAAATTTAAAAATAATTTAAGTGCACAATACAATACTGTTAAGTATAAGCATAATGTTGTTTAAAAAAGAAACAGAAAGAAAATTGATCACAAGTTATGTACATAGTGACATCCTGAGATCACTTTATGACTCAATAAATTCTATAGCAAATAAGAAAGATGGGTTAAACTTAATATGTCCTTCAATGATGTGGAAAAGGTGAAGTAGTTTGCTTTTAAGGAAGCATTGGATCCTAATTCACAGTGTTTTAAATCTGAGAGTTGTGAATGGATGGTTATGAAATAGAATTGTATGGCATGTGTAAATGGCTAAAGGAATAAGAAAATGAATTCTCCTTTAATGACATAGAAAGAATAAAAAGAATAGATATTGTCAGAATGGTAAAGGGCCCTTCATCTTGAAGAAGACATTTTCCAGGCACGTGATATCCATACATCCAATAAAAGGAATGATAATCAACTGATACTGCTTAAACCAGAAGTGGGGAGAAAACTTATCAGCCACTACACAGCAATAATTCCTTTATAGAGGTTGAGGCATATAGCAGGTTCTTGTTAGAAGAGCAGGTGTGTAGAGAAGACATTAGAATGAACATCTAGTATTTTGTTACAGGGTAAGTGAGAATAGTGTGACTAAGGTAAGAGCTGCTATTGGGGCAGCATTGACTCTCCTCTAACTTCTTTACTATCAATGCCTATATTCCCCTGGGAGGCTCTTGCAAATACACATAAATTTAGAATGGTGTGCATCTGTACTGAGCTCATGCTTTAGTGTTTTCTTTAAATAGAGTCACTGTGCTTATAGATGAGTTCTTATATGATTGTTTCTGCTCTTGAGGACTTTTTTCACTAATGGAATTCATTAAATCAGGAAAAACAATTATGGGGTGGTCACACTAGCATATTAAAATAGATGCATAAAACAAAAATATACTTAAAAGTATTAGGTTGATAGTAAGAGCACCAGTGGAAGGGGAAGCCCTTGGTCCTGCTAAGACTGAACCCCCAGTGAACTAGACTGTTGGGGGGAGGGCGGCAATGGGGGGAGGGATGGGAGGGGAACACCCATAAAGAAGGGGAGGGGGAGGGGTTAGGGGGATGTTTGCCCGGAAACCGGGAAAGGGAATAACATTCGAAATGTAAATAAGAAATACTCAAGTTAATAAAAAAAGAAAGGACTTTGAAAAAAAAAGTATTAGGTTGAAACACATTTTATTGTGTGTATTATATAACATATTATATAATATATATACTTTCCAACTTGTGGAATTATACATATATATAGTTAACTTCTGTGTTTATTTTAAATATTTTTCTAACTTTTGTGACTATTGTATGTCTAAAGCGTTACAGTATTTCAAATAATTTTAAGAAGACCTTAATCTTTAGATATAAATAGATTTGAAGATTATATATAAGTGTAATTACATAAGAGAATCCCTTGTGGCGACATGAGGGATTAGCGTTCAGCTCCAAATTGAAAATCTAAACAACTGACCAATGGTAGCAATACCAGGTTAAAGCATTTCATGACCATCTGGCTCTTTCCTGAAAAGATGAAAAGCTGTATTTTATGCTCTATTTTAATTTTTAAAATTCACATATACACCATTATGATTAGATATTGTCAGAATTGTTAGGGCCCTTCAAAGGAAGAAGACATTTTCCAAGCACATGATATCAATACATCCAATAAAATGATGAATTTACCAGTAAATATTTTAAATTTAAAGTACCAGTGGAATTTATATTAAAGTCTTAGGAAATCCATAATTCTGTAATTTCCTTAGATTCTCAGACAGGTATATTATTATGTGGCTTGCTTTTTCAACTAATCCATCTGGTCATCTGAGATTTCAGGACATAATTCAAATGGTTCTAGTGGAGCTTAATGTGTTACGGGGTCTGACTATCCATAGCATAGAAGAGAACTAACTATTGAAAGTTATTTCTGAATTCTACTTGTGTGTAATTTCATGTATCTATCCATGGACTAAACAAATAACATTAAATGTAAAATATATTCCAAGGCTTTGAGCTACATATAGGGCTCAGCACATGCTACACAAGCCTCATCATCTGCCTTTGGATTCCAAGAGTTCACAAAAAAAAACCCTTCTGTAATCCCAGGGTGATATTTTGTTGGAAGAAAGGAAGTAGAGAAAGGAAAATCTCTAGATCATATAGGTTAGCTACCCTGCTAGCATGTATAGCAATTGTTAAACTACAAGAAATCCAGTTCCATAAAGGTAATAGGCAAGGGCCTACATTTGAGATTGTCCTTTTACCTCCAGAATATTCCTACACTCTATACACACACACACACACACACACACACACACACAGAGAGAGAGAGAGAGAGACAGACAAACAGACAGACAGACAGACAGACACAGACACAGACACAGACACAGAGACACAGAGACACAGAGACACAGAGACACAGAGAGAGATTTTCAGGGTTTCTAGACAGATGCACACCTCGATATGATAGTATAAATATCATGAGTAAAATCACACTTAGTTCTTTTGTCAACGTAAACCGGCAGTTTTAAAAGGAACTGCTATTAATTGTCATTTACTTTTAAAATGTATGTTTACCTTTTTTGTAATAACAACTGAGTTCTTTTAAAAGTATTTAGGATATGTTACACCGTAAGAGAAAGTAACTCAACAATTATGTTATTTTGGATGTCAGTCTAGAAAACATTTGTACTGTGAATATCTAGACTACTGTTACTTGATTTCAGATCCCAGGACAAAGGAGATATGCATACTTTACACATCAAAGCAGGCCTGATCTCCAGGTTCTCCCAGCATCCCTCAGTCCCTGCCTAGCATACCTTGTCCCCCAGTCCTGAATTTTCCAGCCCAGGGACTGAACTGCCCTTCATGGTGTAGAGGCTCTTCCCTATGTAATTCAGATATTTTGGTTTCCCCAATCTCCCCTCTGACTCTCTCCTCTCTCTCCCTTCCCATAGCCACTTCTCTGGCCTCCTTCCTTGGGGAGGAATGGCTTTCCAATAAACCCACATTTAGTATAAATCTATTCTAGTCTGGATTGGCTCACTTCACTGGTGGAGAAATAACTTATGGATTGTTATATTACTTCTAGACAAAATTTTAGGAATTAATCATAATCTGATTATGTACCTAACAAATTAAGCAAATTACACAGAAATATCTTCAATGATTTGAAAATATTTCAGTTATTCAACTATGTCATATAATCTCTAGATTCTCTGAGCGGACTGTAAATTGCATAGATAACAATCTAATGAGTCCTGACTTACTCTGGTGTCTACTCATATACGATTTTTATTCTGTGAATTTTCCATTTGCTCATTCCTTTTTTCTTAAGAAACTCCATAAAGTACTTGTCATTATTCTCTCCCCTTTTACAAAATAGATACTGAAATGACCTGAAAACTTTTTTTGTTAGCCAAAGTATTCTCTTACCAAAGGGGAATAATTCCAAATCAGTCAAGTTTCAGCTCTACAAGAGTCTGGAAAAAAGACTAAATACAGTGTGTGTATTCAATGCAGAGTCCCAATCCACTTTTACTGTGATCGGCTCACACCCATCAGAATTTTCTGGGTGTTGATTTTAAAAAATACAATTAACCACTCTGTCCCTTGAACCCTCACTGATAAATAACACTAAGGTTTATTTGTTTCTGTATTGTCTAGTTCTTATTTGTTTTAATCAACAGGGTTAACTCAGAACTCAGACTTGTTTCTTAATCCCTTCTCTGTAAATTTCATATTAGGCACCTCAATCCCACTCATCTCCCCTCCTCTCATACCCACCCTCCAGCCTTGCAACCTCCTTGTCAGTAGAGAAAAAGATTCTCATTGTGGAAGCTGTAGTACATCACAGTTTGTCCCAGCGAATACCCTATTGCCCATGCTTCTTTGCTTGCAAATTTTCATTGCAATTGAGAAGACTGACATAGGC